>NW_024737993.1:165000-386151 GCF_018991925.1 Homarus americanus | reverse complement strand
ACCACCAGACTAAAAATGGTACCTTGAGTAGAGGAAGATGTCTCCTTTGGCGCCGAGTCCCTCCCACCGTCCACCAACCTAACTTAAGAGCCCACGATAATTCACCTCAGTATCACCCAGGTTAATCTTTCCCCCTAATTCAGTGTGTCTAGTAAACGTCAAATGAATCTCCTTTTGTGTTTTTCATCTTCCAAAGTCGCCAAGAAGTGTATTTCCCAGGAGGCTCGGCTGCAGCTCTGAGGACACGCCATTCCCTCACAACTTTTTGATAATATTAAGTTTTAGGAAATATTTGGACGGACGCAAAAACTTGGTAAGGAATATTTTATACTGTAGCGGCGGCCGGGAGAAACTACATGACTCAGCTTGCCTTGTTATTTGTTTTTTATTCCTACTTTTTTATTACTGAAGTGAAGTTAGGTTAGGTTAGGTTAGGTTTGGTTTGGTTAGGTTAGGTTTGGTTTGGTTTGGTTAGGTTAGGTTAGGTTTGGTTGGTGGTGGAGAGTGATCGGTTAGCTTAGGTTAGGTCGGTGATGGTTAGGTTAGGCCGATGATGGAGTGTTCGGTTAGGTTAGGTTAGCGCACACTATACTAGCGTCCATCAGTCACTCCTCAACAGCCATCAGTCTGGTCGCTGGTAACATCCTATTTTCCATCTGGTCGCCGCCTGTCATACGCTCCTGTCCGGAAAATTTGTCAGTGTGTCTCCCCTTTCATGGTTGAAAAGAAGGACATGCACTGATGGCTCAAACTAAATTCCAAACACCAGCGATGTCCTTTTGCAGCGAAACACATTTGGGAACGCTACTGCCTGGATCATCGATATACCAATGGTGTCCTATATGAAAGCTGAGGAGAGCATTGGTGTCCTACGAATAAATATACCAATGGTGTCCTGTATATTAAGGCTAAAGATATCATTAGTGTCGTACTAGATGAGCCAAGGCTGTATTAGTCATGGCTGAATGCACCACATGTCATCGATGCAGTGATGTCCTCGGTACACTAAAGATGACACTAGATGGCTGTCCTAATGGTTGGATCACAGTTGGACACATTTCTATTACTTCAAGATCTACTAACACTATACTTTGACACTGTTGAAGAATATTCCCTTCTAAAAGTTTCATATTATCAGTAAGGAAGTGGTCAAACACAGGTCACAGGTCATGATGGAGGATGGCGAGACAGGTACAGCCCCCGTAATTCAGGTACACAGGTACTAAACAGGTACTACACCACGTAAACACCTAAATTTCTCAACCTAGCCTTTACGAAAATTATGAGCCCAATTATCACTACACAATCGGGTAATTTGACCAATCAGGAATATTTCGCAGCCTCCCTAATCATAGTTTGACGGCAGATTATACCAGTAAACAGCTAAAAAGTTTTGGTACCGGGGAAATAGGTAATAAACAATGCGTTGAAGTTTATTTATTTTTTTTTTGCCCAGGTAATCAGGTGGGTGGTGAACGAGCCGCGTAAAACACTATTCCAACATCGCTTATTCCTGGTATCTTTTATATCCAGCGTCACGGCACCGGATTACACGGGAAGGGGGTTAGGATGTTATCTCTGGCCTGGTCTCGTTACCTTAATAAGATGATAAATACCTCGAGTCTCTCTCTCTCTCTCGTCACGATCCTGAACACTATAGTGGTCTTAATTCTGTTTACTGCTGGATTCTGGAGTAAGGAGGCAGACAGAGACACAATAGTATACATAACACAAACAAGATAACTAGAAGAATCCACTGAACCGTATTCTATTAATTACAGTGATGACCTGAGGAGACGGAGACGGAGGAGAATGAGGACGAGGAGGAGGAGAAAGAAGAGGAACGGGAGAAGGAGGAAGAGGAACGGGAGGAGGAAGAAGAGGAACGGGAGAAGGAAGAAGAGGAACGGGAGGAGGAAGAAGAGGAACGGGAGGAGGAAGAAGAGGAACGGGAGGAGGAGGAGGAGGAAGAAGAACAGAGGAAGAGGTGAGATGGGCAATCAGAGGTGGGATGAGGGGGTGGTGGGAAAGGGGGGCGTTAATCCACAGGTGATCCAGGTAAAGACTGATTAACGAGGTGAGGCTGTCACAGGTATCATCTCCCAGCTCTCACACCTGATATACAAGACGCAGCTAAGAGATGTGTGTGTGTGTTTGTTTAATAAAATATATCTATCTACATACATACATACATACATACATACATACATACATACATACATACATAAGTTTAGTCAATTAAAACCACGAGACGAACAGAAGGGTGAGAGGCTGGCTGGGGGTAATTAAGAAGAGTATACAGGTGTGAGCTTCAAGTGACACCTGGTGGAAGTTACGACAACCACCACAAGGTAATTAGGGGAGGTTAACGAATAAAAATGGACAGGGAAAACGAGAGGGAAATAAATTGTGGAGAAAAAAATAAAAGGGAGGAGGAAATGAGAGGGCGGAGAGGTGGTTGAGAGGGCGGAGAAGGAGATGAGGGGGCGGAGAAGGAGATGAGGGGGCGGAGAGGGAGACGAGTTAGCAGAGAGGGAGTTGATAGGGCATAGAGGGAGATGAGACGACAGAGAGGGAGAGGAGAGGGCATAGAGGGAGAAGAGAAGAGAGGGAAGAGGACAGAGGGAGAGGGCAGATAGGGAGAAGAGAGATCAGAGAGGGACAAGTTTACCAAATGATGAAACAAACACACGAGGAGGAATAAATTAATTGAAATAAAAACAAAGTAAACTAGGACGGAAAAAAATAATGCACAGGGTTAGGTCAGGTCAGGTTAGGTCTAGGTATAGGTATATATTTTTCTTGAATGGCGGACGAAGATGGATTTTAGCTAAGAAACGAAGCGCTTGTGTCAGGAGTTTATCGAGGAAGGGAAAGGCCAACAGCTTCTGAAGGAGGGGAGGGGAGGAAGAGGGGGAGGAAGAGGAGGATTACGTCAAGATTGTGTCATATCTAAAAGTTGGTTCAGGATTTTCACGGATGAGTTAATAAGAAAGAGCTGAGACTGGTGGAGAGACAGGGAGAGTTGTTGCGTTGGCGGCAGCTCCCACGTCTTTACCAGCTTCACCCCGAGGTAGCCCTTGGACCGGCCAGCCTTGAACACATACCATACTATGTCTTTGTCTATATGTGCAAAAATGCAGAACCAATTTCATTAAAACTTTGCAGACTTACACCGTGACAGCTTAGGGCCTTAGCAGTAATTACATTTTGTTTATAAACGACCCAGTACAGTGTAACTCAGGCCTTTAGAGAGCAACTCCAGTCTCTCTCTCTCATTAAAACAGCAGTATTAATCATCATTAACATAGTAACTCGCCCATTGTAAAGTGATTATCATAGTCGTAATTAAATGACAAAATTACTACTAACTCATCCCTTGTTGCGCTCCACTATGCTCTGCTGTGCCTCTCTGTGTCCTGCTGTACCCCCCTGTGTCCGGCTGTGTCCGGCTGTACCCCCCTGTGTCCGGCTGTGTCCGGCTGTGTCCCTCTGTGTCCTGTTGTACCCCTCTGTGTCTAACTATGCCTCGCTTTATACTGAACTCCTCCAGTGGGCGCTGCTATAAACTCTCTTGTCCCACAGCGCCTTTGGTCACCCGGAGCCACGGTAACTGGCCAATCGGGTCCTAACCTTATCTCGCCCGGACCAAACCGCTGGGATTAGGATTCTGGCCCAGTTCTAAAGGATCCCAGTCTTTAAAGAACCTTAATTCTAATGAGTTCCAATCTCAATGGACCCCAGTACCAATGGTTCCTAATCGAAATTCTTACATTAGATTAGACTGGGGCCTATTACGATACCCATTTGACCTGCACTCGGAGCAAAAGGGGAGGGGACAAGGGGGCAAGGAGATGGGGGTGGGTGGGGGTAAATAATGAAATAAGCCCGTCCATCCCAAGGCACGGCGAGCCTCACCCTGGTGGCTGGCCAGGGTAATGTACCAAATCCAATTCAGGTGTGTCCAAAAGTCCATTTATGGAGGTGAGGGGCCAAGAAGCCAACGGGTGGGGGTGGGGGGGGTGGGGTGACAATGTCCGAGGACTCGCCATACCCACAAACCCACCCACATACACACAGGTGGACTTGGGTGGGTGCTAGGCAGGAGTAGGTGAGGATAGACTGCCTCTCAGACACTACAGGTGGAAAGACAGTGTCCAAGCCAAAGACCAAGACACAAAAGACATACAGGTGATAGATTTCTACTCCAGAATACAGGTAAGGGGGTGAAATAAGGACCTTACCTGCCGAACACACAGGTAATGGGAGACCAATAAAAGCGGGCCAACACGTGACTAAACCAACAGTGTTCCAGCACCTGCACACAAAATCAATATCAAATGACCCGCGATGTAGATTGTAAACACGCAACTCATCATGCAGACCACGACAGAAAGAGGGGAATGGAGATGACCGAGAAGAAGAGGGGAGAAAGACGACAGGTAGAGAGGAAGGAAAGACGACAAATAGAGAGAGGGAACAAGTACAAAAAACACTAATAACAACAATAACAATAAACAAATATACAAATAAAACACAAGAATACAAATAACAACAACAAGAAATGGTTACGGTTCAGCACCAACTAAACTGAACAGGTGGGTACAGTTCTGGCAGGTGAACCGGAACACAATACTTGCAAACTTCTCTCTCTCTCTCTCTCTCCTGATTTACCTCCCTGCTCTCTGTACTCGGGCAAAAGTCGGCTCTACAGGACTCAGCTCAATACTGTAGTGACGTCCCCCTACACCAGCCCACCAGCCTCTCTTCCCACCTCCTGCAGAAGTTTACCCACTCAGCAACACACATTACCTTCTGCAGCTGTGTTACTTCGGGAGACAACCGATGGCCTCCCCCCTGTAGCTACTCGGTGAGAGACGGCCTCGCGATACACCATCTTCACTACACCACAATACACACGAAGATGGGAAGTTTTACCCCCATAAATGTTAGTTAATCCAGTACTATTAAAATTATGTATTCCTGAGGTGACGTTAGATTTCCTCCAAGTAAGACTAAACAAATGTAAGGAAAACGGAGGGAAAATTCAAAGCATCTCAGATATTTGCAATACCATCCGCCACAGTTTCTCTTATTCTTGGCCGCCGACCAAAAACGTCTCCCTCCTCCTCCTTGCCTACAAATTTGTGCATCTCTACCAAGTGCACTTCTGCCAACACAGCGAATCATAATTCTGCCATTCTCGTCTGCCACCACTGACACCTAACATACTGACATTCTGGTCTGCTTCCACCACTGACAACCAACACACTACCCTCCTTGTCTGACACCACTGACAACAGCTACAAATAATGACAACAGCAGCTACAAACAACAGCAACAGCTATAAATAATGACAACAACAAACAACAGCTGCAACAAACAACCACTACAAACAAGAACAGCAACAAACAACAACAACAAACAACACCTACAAACAATGGCAATAGCAATAATAATAGCGGGGAAGGACGGAAGGACGGAAGGAAGGAAGGATGGTAAGGATCAAGACAGGACTCGTCAGGACTATAGAGAGCTGTCTTGATACAAAAGGATGGTTGGGGAATCTTTTTCTACTAACTTGAGTAACAACCTGACGCAGATCAACAAAAAAGCTGATGTTCTTTACCCAAGTTAAACCCAACCTACTGTAAGCGAATTCAACCTAACCTAACTTAACCTAATCTAACCTTACCTAACCTAATCTAACATAGCCCAGCCCAGCCCAGCCCTCCAGCCCAGCCCAGCCCTTGTAGAATGAAGTGAGTCAAGAGGAGTTACAGGTCATTACTAGGTCATAGTGAGACGCAACCTAAATAGCCCCAAGAATTACGAATACACACATTAGGGCCCAGGTCCCAATAGTAACGGTCAGGTTCAGTTAAAGTACGTTAGGGCCTTTTAAGAATGGGGTCCATTTGGCCACGCCTCCTTAGGGTCGACTAACCATAAGTTACACAAGTTAAACTTAGGAGTTGGAAAAAACCCTTTGATTACCTCCAAGGCATCTATCCCGGGAGGTAAACAAAGGCGTGTGTTATGAGCTACTAACATACTCAGTAACGTAAACACGGCGGTCCCACACACGGCTCCGGCACCATGAGGGGAGTACCGTGAGTGGCCAATTGATTTCCTTTGTTCTTATTGGTGGGGCTGGAAAGCACGACATATACCTGCCCAGTGTCCGTCCGTCTCACTGAAGTTTGTTGGTAGGATCACACACACACCAGAGAGGTAAACATGGTATATACAACCCTGTGAGTCCTGTTCATTAAAGATCTATTATGACCTTGGTACACCAAGTCGCTCCAACAGGTTCCCGGAACATGTTGAACCCGCCACCAAGTTGACTCAATAACTATCTATAGACTTGGCAATTTCCGCCAACAATGGACCAGAACGACCAAGTTATGATCTGTTTCTCGCCTCACTTGATCCTGCAGCTACCTGGGGGGTGAGTCTCGTACACCTTTATCACCTGTTCGTTCCATTTCAAAACACATTTATTGACTAAAAGAGTAAGACCAACAACACCTTTTCACCACAATGTAACTGATACACAGAGACTCGCTTTTTCCTGACTGTACATAACAATAATAAACTTTGTTATTTAAGGTCAAACACACCTTGAAGACGAGCTGATTAAACTTATTCCTCCAAGACTCATCCCTAACGTCTTCGTCTTAAGAATCTCTCAAAAAATCATCACATTAAAACCGGCTGACAAAGAATAAATGATGAGCGTTGCAAGTCTGAACGTTAATTAAGGAGACTTTTTCTTCTTTAAAAACTATATTTCCATAAGGAGTAACACAAGACATGCGACCTCATCCTCCTGCAACAGTTCATCAAGGGCCTCATATTACTCTAGATCAAGATGCTCAGGTGGGTTCATGCGCCACACACACACCTTACATCACCATAATTTTCTTACCTGTCAGACACACATTAGTCGTTCCCGTTTCGTAAACCAGATTTTTTTTATAAAGTTCATTGACATTAGAAATTTTATGTTGCTTTAAAGTAATTAGGTGTTTTATTTAACGAGACATAATATCTCTCACACCTGAACCATAACTGAGGTGCGAGGTTAGTGACTGCAGGAACCATTACTTCCTCTCTCAACCCCAATCCACGACCACCACGACTCGGCCCCTCTGTCACGACCACTGGACGACTCACCCCACACCACGACCCTTCCAGGACAGCTGGCGCCCGGGATACAGGACTTGAGAGGAAGCCAACTGAAAGGCTTCAACTCTGCGCTATAATTTTCTGACAAGTTTGTGCAGTCCCTTGAGTGGGGAGAGTCTAAGTCGTTCCCTGACCACCGGGCTAACTGCCTCTGTGTGACCCCAGCTGGTTAGGTTAGGATTGTTACTCCTTAGGTGAAATAAGCTGGGGTGGATATTTTTCCGGTGATCCAAGATAAGGAATAGAAATACTTGAAATATGCAAATACTAACTCACAGTCCTTATGTCAAAGTCTACGAGTAAAGGTTTAACATCAGAGACAGGTACAGAGAACCAGCCAGGGAGTAAGCCAATACCCGACACACAAGGGTCTCCCAACATGCCCGGCGGACTGAAATCCACTGACTTTGAGACGCGGACACAACACGCCTCGGGGACTGCGGTTTACCTTCTTGGTTGAACCACTACCCAATTACACCGAAGTGGAGCGAGTTGAGCGTGACACTACATCGCCCACGGCTACATCGTCTTGGGCGGGGATCGATATCTAAAGCGGGTACTCGAGCAACACGGCCGAGGGTGCATGCACGTCCTTCACTATAAAGTAATTATTTTTTTTTTCATGTTCACACATATTACTTCCCTTTATCTCCTCTTAACCGCTGCTGTCACTCTTCCCCTTCATCTTTATCTCATTCCCTTTCATCCTCTTTGTTTATTTTCCTCTCGTCGTTCCTCTTCTTTCTCCCACTTCTCTTATTTTCCTCTCGTTCTTAGCCTCCCTCTTCACCCCCAACATCAGGAAGTCGGGCGCCGCCTAGACTAGCGGGTAGTGTAGTGAGTGGACCTGAGAACGGGGAGAGGGGGAAGAGAGGGAGAGGGAGAGGAAGGGAGGGGGAGGGAGGGGGACGGGTCGTGTTGATGATTTACGCTACTCGTATAATCGTTATTAGAATCAATAACCAGAGTAAACACTGACCCCCCAGGACCTCTACCTATCCCAACCCCACGATTCTCATGTCTCGAGAAGACGTCCTGAGAGAGAGAGAGAGAGAGAGAGAGAGAGAGAGAGAGATCGAGTCAGAGTAGAGAGAGGAGTTGGTGAAAAACAGAATGAGGAGCAGGAGAATATACACACAGTCAAGCATCTACAGTGAGCTCAGAAACAACAGCTTGGTCCATAGCACAACCATGAGTCACAATGGAATGAGTACGGCAGTGAACTGTTCATTATTATCCGTTTCCTCCACAACTTAGCTCCTCCTGCAGTGTATCACATACCTGCAGTCCAAATGTGAAATAAATATACTATGGAGATGTTGAAATATGACACTTGGGAAATTAAGAGTAACATATAAACACTTACAAACACCAAAGAGACAACTTATATAACATGTACACATAACACAACTACATAAAACACCTGAAGGCCATCATAATATGTAATTGTGGAAGGTTCCAGATTTCACTGTATTTACTCCCAAAGCTTGAAACTATTTTCCGGGGACAACAGCGTAGGCCAGTAGACAGGGTCGTGGTCACAAGTGGACAGCAATAAAGGCGGCGAGGGAATTATATTATGGCAATACGTAGAGAGCCTGGCGGGCCATGGGAGCCAGCTGGGTGGTGATGGTGGTGTAGCAGGCGCCCCTCAGTACACAGTAGAGGAACACCAACACACGCTAACATTATTTTCCTCATGTCCTGAGTTCTCTCATTACTTCCAGGAAATAGGAAAACTGATGAGGAAAATGTCACATCTCGCTACAAGGAAAAATGCACCGAGCTTTTTTTCTACTCGTCAGGAGGAGAACGAGTAGTGGTGAGAGACAACATTACACCTGTTTATCGCTAACGAGGGGACGCAAATTAGGTGGAAAAACATTAAGCGTTGATCAAGTGGGCCCCGTCCATTTAGTATAGTTGGTTATAATTCCATGATCATCTACAGTCCACCCATAAAAGACCCGTCGCCTTTCTCCCTGAACCACGAACCCCAATATTCAGATTCGTAAACCCGAAGCAACAGACACTGATGCATTTATTCTGTCCATAAATGCTCTGGATTCACGAGTCTGAATCTTAGGGTTCGTGGTTCAGGAAGAAAGGCAACGGGTCTTTTATGGGTGACTATACAATATGCAGTACACCTGAGCAGATCAATGCATTGCCTAACCTAACATAACCACACCACCCTGGAGAACCTCGTGACAACTCGACATCAAATACCTGTTATAATACTGGACCTACTGTTGTGATGTGGTGAAGAAGGCAAGTGTAGACCCTGTGTAGACCCCGTGTAGGCCCTGTGTAGACCCTGGACACCGCGTAGGCCCTGTGTAGACCCTAGACCCTGTGTAGACCCTAGACCCCGTGTAAACCCTAGACCCTGCATAGACCGTGTGTAGTCCCTGTAGACCCTGAGTATGACCCTGTAGACCATGTGTAGACCCCGTGCACTCCCCGCCCTGACCATAGTGTGGCTCTCTGTTGCTCCTTTATGGTAAGAGCCGCCGCCTTACTGGAGTGCATCGTCCCTCTCTTGGTTCCATTAGCCTTTACCGATCGTTAACTTACACGCACACACACACACACGCACACATATACAATACACTATCCAACACAGCACAACATTTGATTCAACAGACAGACAGACACAAACAACACATACACACACACAGCCAGTCGTGGAAAAGGACGAAACGGGTCTTAAATTCAATAAAAAAAAACACGACTCAAAATACATATAAAATAAACACATGAAAGGAAAACAAAACGAGGAAACAAACGAGAGAGAATGTGACCGAGGCGGCATGTTGGAATCAGAAGTATAAAAAAAAAAAACGCCAGAACAAACGCGTTACAAGGACAGGAGAATGACAGAGAGCAAAGACAGGATAGAATTACAAACACGAGGCATATCACGTTACCAGAGCTGACAACGGGGGGTACAAACAGACAGTGAGATGTCAGGCGTGTCAGTGATAAAGTCAGGAATAAGGAAAATGAAAAATATATATGTGTAGAGACTTTGGGGTGGATGAAAGTGACATAGACAAAAGCGAAGAGGGTGAAGGTACAGAGAGGATGTAATAATAATAATAATAATAATAATAATAATAATAATAATAATAATAATAATAAATTCTTATCACGTGAGCCAATATCATATCCTCCTTTGGTATGTCTCTGACCACCAGGATATCTTAACAGGATTGGTTAGGAGTTCAGGAAGGATGGTTACCTGTATGGCACCTCACCTGTACGGCACCTTACCTGTACGGCACCTCACCTGTACGTCACCTCACCTGAATGGAACCTCACCCGTATGGCCCCTCACCCGCACGGCACGGCACCTCACCTGTACGACACCTCACCTGTACGGCACCTCACCTGTACGGCACTTCACCTGTACGGTACCTCACCTGTACGGTACCTCACCTGTATGGTCATATAACCTTACAGTAGTTACCCCAACGACGACACTAATGACCACTACAACATCCGGGGTACATCATAATGGCGACTTTAGCTTCGTGTAATATGGCCCTGTCAGTCAAGGCAGGAGACCAGTCAGGAGGCTCAGTGAAAAACCTTCTTCAGAGATCTTGATTACCGAGGGAGAGAGAGAGAGAGAGAGAGAGATATTTCATTTATCTGGCATCCCTTATCTCACTTCCACCACGTCAGGAGTAGTTTCTTACCATGGTTAGTGGATGACTTGTTTGATCTCAGGAGGAGGAGGAGGAGGAGGAGGAATCTATAATGAGCTTGAAGGTCGAAGGTCAAGATGAAGACGTAATCAATATTGACAAAGTGTGTTATTGTTGTCGTCATTGTTGTTGTTATTGTCACTGTTATTATTATTGTTGTTGTTATTGTTGTATGTCTGTCTGTCCGTCATTCTCCTCCCTCACCCAGACCTCGTTAACACTGTCACCCTCACCCAGACCTCGTTAACACTGTCTCCCTCACCCAGACCTCAACACTGTCACTCCAGACCTGTCGTCTCCTCACCCAGACCTCGTTAACACTGTCACCCTCACCCAGACCTCGCTAACACTGTCTCCCTCACCCAGACCTCGTTAACACTGTCACCCTCACCCAGACCTCGTTAACACTGTCTCCCTCACCCAGACCTCGTTAACACTGTCTCCCTCACCCAGACCTCGTTAACACTGTCTCCCTCACCTACGCCAGACCTACCTTACCTCAGTGGCGGGAGGTAGAGAGGGATGGCTCTACCACTTGTGTTGGGAGTAAAAAATAGCGAAATTTTTTATATTCTCTGATATATTTTAATAACGTGATGGAATTTCTATCAGAGTGTGATACAATATTCAGCACCAATCAGGAGCCTCGGGTAATGAAAGCCGTGAGATCAAGGGACAGCAACTCGAGCCTTTATGACTTATTATTATAGGGTTAAAAATATATATTCTTTACTTAACACTAACTCACTCACTCGCGCATGACGATCAAATGGAATCACTTAAGAGATAGGTGGGTTTTTTTTCCCCCCCGTGTACCTTAAAGTGTCGAGGCTTTTCAATTGTAATAATTTGGGGTAGTCACCTTATTAGTACTCCTCCAGGGCAGTTATACCATTATCAGCGTGACCTTGACCTCAAAGCACTAACAATTAATGATCAATGTTACTCTCTCTCTCTCTCTCTCTCTCTCTCTCTCTCTCTCTCAGCACACAAATATCCTTACATTGTTTGGGACTTGTGATAAGTGATACAGTTTGGTCCATATATTTCCCAACCTCTCGTGATTACTTTTTACACGACTGGACGATTTTCATCTCTTAGTCTCCTCCCTTTGTCTTGCCGTTCCTCCATTACCTGTTTGGGGTTTTTAATCAACGTAAGTCTGGTATCGATTTCCGTGAACATCTGAACTCAACTTCGTCAATTCGGTATCTCAGACGTTTCTCGATAACCAATATACTTGTCTTAGTTATTCAGGGTCTCTCTCTCTCTCTCTCTCTCTCTCTCTCTCTCTCTCTCTCTCTAACATATCGATTACAATAAAACCTTAATTCACTCCACACAAAGGGTGCTACAGGCAGGAGTCTCGCACCTCTGGCTTTACCTTCACCAAGACCCTCACAGGTTCCTCGCTTTGAGTGACTCGAGCCGCCAACTCGTAGGAAAGTCACATCAGACCCTGCCAAGTGACCGAGGCGAACCAAATTGTCTCACTTGCTAGGCAGAACATAGCTATATCACGCCAGGCGCTTCAATCACCATGAGTGGAAGTGATGATGATGAAGACGGTGGTGATGGCGGTGATGGTGAAAATGGAGATGGTAAAGACGATGATGGTGAGGGGCTACCTGGCAGTGATAGTGACGCTACCTGACAGTGACGCTACCTAACAGTGATAGTGACGCTATCTGACAGTGACGCTAAATGACAGTGATAGTGACGCTAAATGACAAGTGTTGTTGAGGTGAAAGGTGTCTGAGGCGATGATAGTGAGTCTACTAAAATGCTATCAAACGTGATCCTAACCTAACCTAAACCAAGGTGACACAGACTCCCCGGTCCACACGACGACAGATCTCCATGAAGGTTCGTCTGGTTACCATTAACTCAACAACAACCAGAGAGATAATCACCTAAATAAACATATCAAAAGAACCCCCCCTACCCCTCCTCAGTCCCAATCCCCCCCCCACCCACCCCCCTCAGCCCACTAGTTCAAAAAAATAAATCGTAAACCCATGAAAATTATTGGGCTCTTTTGTGAGTGCGAGACGACGATGTCATCAACTCTTAGACTGCGGCACTCAAAAATATTAGGCTCTTGAACTCTCTCTCTCTCTCTCTGTGTAAATACCCACTGAAGAGAATGATAACCCGGTGGCCAATTTTCCTTATGCACAAATTACCGACTGAGATTTCCCTCCCATTATGGTGCAATTTAGTAATTACTCGCTTATTCAACATAGGCAAATTAAGGGTGGAACATGGAGGGTCGTAAATGGGGTGGTTTAAGTTGGTGTAACTCAGGATCGTCATTGGAAACGAGGGTCATGGAAACGGAGGGGGGTCGTCATGGAAATAGGGGGGTCGTCATGGAAACAGGGAAGTCGTGAAAGGTCTCAAATATATTTTTAAAAAATTAAACAAAATCTCGGTAGTAAATATAAAATACTGGAAACAATTATTGACCAGGAAACGTGTTCAACGATGTTCAAAGGTGCTTAACGAGCGTCTGGTTATGATGTGTGGGTGGTGGTAGTGTGGGGAGAAGGAGGTTTAACGTCGACTTGGTATTAATGTCTTATAGGGGGGGGGGGAGGGGAATCGATCAAGACATGCATGATAACAATTTCAACGAGGACTTGGTAACACTGAGCCATAACGTGTAGTTGGTAACACAAGAGAACTATGCAATATTAACACTGGAATAGGAGCAAGTTTTTCATTAATAGCAAAAGGTTAACGACACTGAAAATAATGTCAACAACGGCGCCTGTGTGACACTAACACTCGCACAACAAATTCAATAAAGTTGTTGTCACGCAGGAGGGAGTCTGGGCTAAAATGAAAAATGAAACAAAATTATCTATTATGGAGAGCATGGGGAGTGCAGAGCGTGGGGAGCATGGGGCGTGGGGAGCATGGGGTGGGTAGAACATGCCAGAGAAGACCGTGTGCAATCAAATAAATAAACAATGAGTTATCCTTATGTGTGATCTAAAAGAAAGAGAGGAGAGGAACCAACCAAATATAGCATCAAACCCGCGCCGAGAATATCTGCTAATCACATAAGGTTCTTTCCTCCCTCCTCACCCCACTCACCACACCTCCTTCACAGTCCTCCCCCAAAAAAAAAATGAACACAGCGAATCAGTGAAGCCTCCAACACCCTCTCAGGTGAGCCATCGGGCCGGGGAGTGATCAGCCACACACACCAGGGCTAACCACCAATAAGCTCGTCTCATCCCACAACATAGAAACGATCAGATTACCTCTCTGCCCCCCCTCAGATTACCTCCTCGCCCCCACTCCTCCAACCCCCATCCCATAACGCAAGTTACACCGCTGGGAAGATCAACTTGGTGATGTAGGGAGATGAAGAGGTAGTGGTGGAGGACTGGTGGAGTGCGTTGAAGGTGGTGGGAGGAGTGGTGAGTTGAGTGGTGGTGGAGTGCGTTGAGTGCGTGAGGGTGTTGGTGGGAGTGGTGGAGTGGTGGAGTGGTGGAGGAGTGGTGTGGTGGTTGGTGGTGGTGGAGTGTTGAGTGGTGGTGGTGGAGTGCGTTGAGTGGTGGTGGAGTGCGTTGGAGTGGTGGTGGTGGAGTGCGTTGAGTGGTGGTGGAGTGCTGAGTGGTGTTAACTAGCGGCGTACAGCAACAATTAATCTTAACATAGTAAGTGGTCACGTGATTAACAACTGTAACCCTTTAAAGCAACAACTGTACCCCTTTAAAACAACAACTATAACCCTTTAAAAACAACAACTGTAACCCTTTAAAACAACAACTGTAACCCTTTAAAACAACAACTGTAACTTTAAACAACAAAACTTTAAAACAACAACTTTAACCCTTTAAAACAACAACTGTAACCCCTTTAAAAACAACAACTGTAACCCTTTAAAACAACAACTGTAACCCTTTAAAACAACAACTGTAACCCCTTTAAAACAACAACTGTAACCCTTAAAACAACAACTGTAACCCTTTAAAACAACAAGTAACCCTTGTAACCCTTTAAAACAACAACTGTAACCCCTTTAAAACAACAACTGTAACCCCTTTAAAACAACAACTATAACCCCTTTAAAACAACAACTATAACCCCTTTAAAACAACAACTGTAACCCCTTTAAAACAACAACTGTAACCCCTTTAAAACAACAACTATAACCCCTTTAAAACAACAACTATAACCCCTTTAAAACAACAACTATAACCCCTTTAAAACAACAACTATAACCTATTTAAAACAACTATAACCCCTTTAAACCAACTATAACCCCTTTAAAACAACAACTATAACCCCATTAAAACAACAACTATAACCCCTTTAAAACAACAACTATAACCCCTTTAAAACAACAACTATAACCCCTTTAAAACAACAACTGTTACCTATTTAAAACAACAACTATAACCCCTTAAAACTATAGCCCCTTTAAAACAACTATAACCACCTTTAAAAAACATCAATAACCCCCATTAAAACAACAACTATAACCCCTTTAAAACAGCAACTATAACCTCTTTTCGTGTAATGGATTAAGTGGCTGAGTGGATACAACGCTCGCCTGCCATCCCCGTGTCCTTGAGTCGAACCCGGGGGCACTCTTAGTTGACCCAGCTGGAGATGTGAGGCTGGTCGAGTGTAGTGCCAACCACCCGATCACCTTGTTTACAAACGGCTTGGTATATAGAGTCAGCTGTCTACATGGTACCTAATAGGCCGCCTGGTTTAAAGGACTATCCTCTTTTCAGTGTAATAGAGCTTAAGCTAGAAGCCAATAAGGCGCGCGCGCGCACACACACACACAATCTCACACACACGATCTCTCACACACACACACACACGATCACACACACACACACACACACACACACACACACACACACACACACACACACACACACACACACATGATCTCACACACACGATCTCACACACACGATCTCACGATCTCACACACACGATCTCTCTCACACACACACACACACACGATCTCACACACACGATCTCTCACACGATCTCACACACACACACACACACACACACACACACACACACACACACACACACACACACACACACACACACACACACACACACACACACACACACACACACACACACACACACACACACACACACACACACACACACACACACACACACACACACACGATCTCACATATACACTCTTGATCTTATTTGTATTTGTTTACATTATATATATATATATATATATATATATATATATATATATATATATATATATATATATATAAGTCCAAGTACATTTTGTTTTCCGATAAGTTGTACGTAGGTGACACTTGGGAGTAGCTGACAGGAAGGGAGAGAAGTCTCTCAGCCGCGGGAGCATGTCATAACTTAAGAGTATCAACCCAGCTAGCGGGTATCACGGCGACCAAAATGGTTATGGAGAAGAGAGGAAAATCTAGTAGAAAAAACCCAGCTGGTGTGTGTACGCTGTTTGAAGGTCTCCCAGCGTGGCCTGGGGCTGTTAACCAAAGCTGTAAAGTTCTCTTTTATACTGCCACTAAAGCGCTGCTGGTGGTGCTTCTAACAACGGTACACCCACTTGTTCCTGTACATAAACACGACGGTGAACACAACTCCCTCTGACTCACCGAGACATGGAGAAAGCGTCGGCACAATACTATACAGAAAACACACACACACACACACACACACACACACACACACACACACACACCTCTCACGTCATCACAGGTAACAGTCGACCATCACTGGGTAAACACAACTTCTCGCTCACACTGTATCGTCTCTTGAGGCTCCACTCGCTTCTTGGCTAATGCTACAGGATTACAGGATCATATTTTGTATTCTAGAACCCTTAATGATTTCTGTATTTTAGGTTAGGTTAGTTTTTCCGTAAACAAACCAAACCAAACCAAACCAAACCAAACCAAACCAAACCAAACCAAACCTAACCTAACCAGCTTCAGTACGGTCGTCCATTATGTAAACAGCTATAAACACAGTAACTTACCTTCATGCCTTATAACGAATCTGCCCTTTGCTTACCTGTAAAAAAAGAAAAAGTTGAGGTTAATGACAATGTAGATACAAGTATGTCAGGTAAATACTAAATGAAAATATAACAACAGGTTAACTCCAGGCCCCTTGTTTTTCAGTTATTTTTTGTATAATTGGCATAAAATAACTTAAAAATAATTATAATATATTTAGCGTCAAAAATAGTTTAAAAAGAAACATCATAATAATTAAAATTTCTCTAAAAAGTCATAATTACCGTATGAATGATTAATCTTTATTCAGGTAATTGTTATAATCCATAAAAATAAACCTGGGAATTGAAATAAAATTATAAGATAAGTGAGCATTTAAAAGACCTTAATTGTGACTAGTTTCTTCCATGTGAGTGCTTCGTGACATAACACTCACTCAAGCGATGGCGGGCACTTGAAGCGGTAGTTTATGAATACCATTTAAATATTATATAATGTGATAATGATTTTTTTTCACTTCTAACTTACCTGATGCACTTGAGTCACTTATTAAAGGGACTCTTCTCAGCCTTCTCTATTAACATTGTTCGGTAATGACACAACAGCGCGCGTGCTTCCGGACACACTCAAGCCAACAGTTCATCCCAAGCTTATGTAGATCAAGGCACTACATGTTAACCCAAGTGGCACTACATAACCCAAGTGGCACTACATAACCCACGTGACACTACATGTTAACCCCCGTGGCACTACATAACCCACGTGGCACTACACAACCCACGTGACACTACATAACCCACGTGACACTACATAACCCACGTGGCACTACATTAACCCACGTGGCACTACATTAACCCACGTGGCACTACATAACTCACGTGGCACTATATAACCCACGTGGCACTACAGTACATAACCCACGTGGCACTACATAACCCACATGGCACTACATAACCCACGTGGCACTACATAACCCACGTGGCACTACATAATTAAACCGAGCATCATGCCGGACAAAAACACACTTACATCATAACTGCATCACGTGAAGGAGACGAGATATAGTGAGTATTAATCATGATAAGAGTCGTACCACACACATGTTCATTATACACTACACCTACACCTGCCTTCACCCACACCTGCCTTCACTACACCTGCCTTCGCCCACACCTGCCTTCGCCCACACCTGCCTTCGCCCACACCTACTTACGTTCACACAGGAGAATAGAGGGACTTTTGAACACCCTGTGACATTGAACACCTGAACAAACGTAAACAAACCAAATCAACGATAACTTGGCTATAAAAAAAATTGTAATAGGAAAATTGTGTCTGGTTAAGTCCGTGTTACATACCTGTCTGTTGAGAGTATTAATAATGGTGTCTGACTTCCTTCTGCTTGTTGAGGGAAGACCCACGTCCATGGAAGAGCTGTATTCGTGAGTGTGTGTTAAAAAGTAAGTATATTAGATAATGTGTTCATGTAGGGAACATCCGGAGCACTGTCACGTCTGTGTTCAGTGCCAATTATCGCCTCACACCTAACGAGTTACTGGGTGGCTGGCCGTGGTGGTCTACAAACACACAGTGACCAACGTCTCCACATTTCGAAGATTTCACATGCACTGCGAGAGGCCAGTGAGACGAGACAGCTGGCTACGAGGGATGCGAAACAATCACGAGAGGTTACAGGTGGCTAAGAGAACTGTGAACCAATTACGAGAGGCTACAATTGGCTACGGGAGCTGTGAACCAATTATGAGAGGCTACAATTGGCTACGAGAACTGTGAACCAATTATGAGAGGCTACAATTGGCTACGAGAACTGTGAACCAATTACGGGAGGCTACAATTGGCTACGAGAACTGTGAACCAATTACGAGAGGCTACAATTGGCTACGAGAACTGTGAACCAATTACGAGAGGCTACAATTGGCTACGAGAACTGTGAACCATTTACGAGAGGCTACAGTTGGCTACGAGAGATGCAAAAAGAACTTGTTCACCAGTACGCGGACAATCGGATGAGGGCACTGGAGCTGGGCCTGGAAAAACCCCACCCATCATAATCCCCCCCCCACCCTACATTTCTCAACCCCACACCCACTCCCCCCAGCCCCACCCCAACTCCACACCTCACCCCCACCGCACACCTCAACCTCACCCCTACTCCGCCCCCAACCTCAGTTTACTTTACACTGGTCGCCATCTTCCCCTCCTTGTATCCTTCACCTCCCTCTTTTTTACCTTACGAGTTCTCCATTACCTACCTACCTCACCCGAGTGATAGTGCTGACGACGCAGGTGTTCTTTCTTATAGGTGCGGGAGTGTCCATTACCCTCCTCGACGCCAAAGGACCTCAGAGACAGACACAGCCAGCATCAACCACACCACCAGCCCCGCCAGGATTTAGGTTGTGGGTAGATAGGGGCTATAGGCGAGGTGGTTATGGTCCCTCTCACACGCAGGTCATGTTTAATGTGTCTCCCCCTCTCCCCTTCTCCCTCAGCTCGCTCACCTCCCCCACCTCACATGCATCTTCATCTACCCAGCCAGTCTGTTCCAATCTGATGTTCTGTACTGATTGATGTGTATAGGGTGAAGGCCTTTCCTTAACACCACCTCCTAGAGCCACCATACATCTTTCACCATTAGACTCAGCCAGAATTCTGAAGACAGTGGTGTTAGAGGGGGGAAGAGGGGGAGGGGGGTCAGGGAAAGGTCAATCTACTTCCACTGCCAGTATTTTCCCCCATAAGCTCACCTATGCAACACCCGCGTCTTTCTGCAGTTCGTGAACGAACGCACGCACGCGCGCGCGCACACACGCGCGCGCGCGCACACACACACACACACACGTACGTACGTACGTGGATGACTGCACTGTGGGGGTTACGGTGGATAACACCTCACCGGACTACTCATCGCTACAAGGCACCCTGGACAGGCTACAGGCATGGACTACGGAGAACAAGGTCACCATCAACCACACCAAAACCGTAGTCATGGACTCCAATACCGCCACCACTCCAGTGCAAGCTCCGGCAGTTACAGTGGGTGCCCATCCTCTCCAACTGGTGCAGTCTGCCAAACTCCTGGGTGTAACTATAGACCACAAACTGGACTGGAAGACCCGTGTAAACAACACTATCAAGGCAGCCTCGTACCGACTCTACATGTTACGACGACTCAGGTCACTTGGGGCACCCACGCCAGAGCTGAGGACTATCTACAACGCATTTATTCTCCCCAAACTAATGTATGCGTCACCAGCCTGGTCGTCTTCTCTCAACTCTACTCAACAACGTCAGCTAGAGAAGGTACGGAAGAGGGCCTGCAGAATCATGCTCGGCGCAGACTACTCCGGCTACAACAACGCTCTCTCTCCACCCTGGAAATGCCATCCCTTAGTAACCTCCACCGCCACGAACTAGCAGAGTTTGGCAGTGGACTACTGCACCATCCTCGTCATCGCCACCTACTGCCACCTGCAGTCCCCAGCCCACCTTGCGCAATCCGCCACTACAACAAAATTCAGCCCATAAGAGCCCGCACTGATAGATACAAGAACAGCACCATCCCATGTATTGTTAAAATAATAAACAGCTCCTGATTTATGTACTGTACAGCCCTGTAAATGTATTGAACGCATATCATTGTCTAATTCACATGTAAGTTTGTATATTTTCAGCCACCGGCTGCAACTATTAATAAACCGTTTATTATTATTATTATTATTATTATTATTATTATTTTACACACACACAAAGAAGATGCAACTATAAATTTTTCCGTCACTATTTCATTCATGTATTAATAAATCATCCACTATTACAGCATGTATTATTATTATTATTAAAAATCGTTGTATTATAATGGAAAACTACAGCAGACATACCCAATAAGCCATGGAACTGTAACCCTGCAGCAACAGTCATACAGACATAACCACACACGAAGAAATATTATTACCTGAACTCCTGACTACC
Source organism: Homarus americanus (assembly GCF_018991925.1). Classification (NCBI taxonomy): domain Eukaryota; kingdom Metazoa; phylum Arthropoda; class Malacostraca; order Decapoda; family Nephropidae; genus Homarus; species Homarus americanus. Next base: position 365,240 of record NW_024737993.1, on the reverse strand, counting down.
TTCACCGCTAAAGACCTAATTCTGGCGGGTGACGTGGCACCACCTGGTAACAAACGACCGCTAACAATCGTAACATTATTCCCATATGTACGAGTAAGGTCTTGAGGTGGACGAGTGGGGAGATGAGGAATAGGGGAGATGGGGAGTGGGAGGGGAGATGGGGAGGGGAGAGGGGAGGGGATGGGGGAGGAGATGTGGGAGGGGAGATGGGGGAGAGGGAGGGGAGATGGGGAGAGGGAGGGAGATGGGGAGAGGGGAGGGGGAGATGGGGAGAGAGAGGGGGAGGACGCAAGGAGAAGGGAAGAAGTAGGACGGAGGAGGATGGGAGGGGAAGATGGAGGAGAGGAAGGGGAATAGGGAGGACGGTGTTGGGGGGGGAATAGGGAGCCTTGACCTTTGACCTATTAACTGGACACAACGTACAGACAACCTGATGATACACCTGCACCTTGTTTCATTAAAGTACGGTGACACTAACGAAGGGGTGTGTGTAGTCATAACAAAGGGTGTGTGTAATACAACGAAGGGGTGTGAACATAACGAAGGGGTGTGTAGTCATAACATAGCGAAGGGGTGTGTATAGTAGTCACGAAGGGGTGTGTGTAGTCATAACGAAGGGGTGTGTGTAGTCATAACGAAGGGGTGTGTGTAGTCATATAACGAAGGGGTGTGTATAGTCATAACGAATGGGTGTGTATAGTCATATAACGAAGGGGTGTGTGGATGGTCATATAACGAACGTTTTATCTCATTTGGGTCTTGTCAAAGTTTCGAACCGAAGTGAACAAAAATATTCAACTTGTTACCTACTTTTTACCTTACTTATAAACTTAAATTAAACTTCCTTATCAAACTTTTCTTATCACATAAACGCCTCTCACTTAACCCTTACTTTACAAACTCGTTACTTAACCACTTACAAATTCTCTCTACAACATTTTCTTAGGAATTACTTTTACTTAAAACATTTATCTAACCTTACTTACTTTTCACTTAAATCTACTTCCTCTTATAAAATTTTCACATTCTTATCTACTTATATAAAATACTATCAATTAACTTACCTCACTTAATCCTTTACTTCCAAGAATCCTGTTACCAAACCTTCACTTATAAACTCCTATTACTTAACCATTACCCATCTCTCACTTAAACATACTTATACACTTCTAGCTCAACTCCCAACAAACTCATTTAAGTATTTACACACCCCTTAATTTACTTATAAATTCCTCTCTCTCTCACACCAAACTACTTACAAATTCACACTCACTTAACCCCTCGCTACTTAACCACTTTACAACACCTGAGTCACCTAAGGAATTCCTACAAATTTCTCACACTTTTCACCCTTACTTATAACCCCCCCACCCCTAATTAATACCAATTATAAGGTTTTTTCCCACTTTACACGAGCCAGACAGGTGAGGTAGAGGGGGGCGTGAGGGAGTGTGACACTAATTAACTACCTTAAGGAGAGGTAAATCTTGACACTTCATACCTGTCACGTTTAAGACCCTGGAGGAGTAGTCACCCTGACCAGCGAGTGTGAGGGGAGGGAAAGAGGGAAGAGAAGAGGGAGAGGGAAAGAGGGAAAGAGGGAAAGAGAAAAAGAAGGGAAAGAGAAGAGGAAAAGAAAGGAAGAGAAGAGGAAAAGAAGGGAAGAGAAGAGGAAAAGATGGGAAAAGAAGAGGAAAGCAAGGTAAAAGTAGGGCAAGAAGAAAGAATAGAGATGAGAAGAGGGAAGGAAGGAAGGAAGGGAGGGAGGGAGGGAGGGAGGAAGGAAGGAAGGAAGGAAGGAAGGAGAAGAGGTGAAAAATGGGAAGAGGAAAGAAGAACAAAAAAGGAAAAGAGGAGAAACAGGAGAAGAAAAAGGCAAGCGGATTAAAAAAAAAATTCGTATAGTACCTAAACTGAAGTCCTTAACTCTTCAGGCTTCTTGAGGTGAGTTCCCAATCCTATACTATGAAGCGGGGACACGACAAAATTACGTACACCAGTGATCCGTACACCAGTGATCCGTACACCAGTGATACGTACACCAGTGATACGTACACCAGTGATCCGTACACCAGTGAAACGTACAATTGCGAAACGTACACCAGTGATACGTACACCAGTGAAACGTACACCAGTGATACGTACACCAGTGATCCGTACACCAGTGATACATACACCAGTGAAACGTACACCAGTGATCCGTACACCAGTGAAACGTACACCAGTGATCCGTACACCAGTGATACGTACACCAGTGATCCGTACACCAGTGATCCGTACACCAGTGATCCGTACAATTGCGAAACGCATAATTAGTGACACGTACACTAGTGAATGCGGTTCAGTGATACGTACCAGTGATATACATATACCAGTGATCCGTACACCAGCAATACGTACACCAGTGACACGTACACCAGGCGAAACGTACACCAGTGACACACGTACACCAGTGAAACGTACACCTGCGAAACGTACACCCTTTTTCAGTAAAGATGAACACTAGTAATATACACATATGCGTACACCAGTGATATGCACACTGCGAAACGTATAATTATATATGTACACTGAAAGTGATACGTATTAATTATGATACGTACACCAGTGATATGTACACTAGTGACATGTACACTCAGTGATGTACATTGAAAGTGAAACGTACACTCAGTGATATTTACACCAGTGAGACGTACACCAGTGATACGTACACCAGTGATACGTACAAGAGTGTGTGTATCGAGCGAAATGAAAGACAGATTAATTACCACAAGCTCCCTGTCGTTGTTGAAACCTTAAGACTAATGTACGAGGAGGAGGAGGAGGAGGAGGAGGAGGAGGAGGAGAGTTAGAAGAAGAAGAAGGTGATACTGATAACAAAGGGAAGTATTATGTTTACAAGGGAAGATGTCCTCAATAGGATATGTTAGTTACCAAGGGATGTCTAGAGGGGGAGGAGGAAGGGGCGTGGAAGAAGAGGAGGAAGGGGCGTGGAAGAAGAGGAGGAAGGGGCGTGGAAGAAGAGGAGGAAGGGGCGTGGAAGAGGAGGAGGATTAGGAGGAGGAATTAATAAAGGCATAGGAGTACTGAGACTAACCCACTCACCCCGACCCAACTAATGTGTCTGCCCTTAACACAATCTTCACTACAGTATATCTCTGTGTCACGATCCACAACACCCTAGTCGACAATACCCGAGCAGGAATTATACATACATAACATACCGTAGATACATAGACATAAATAAATACATACATACATACATACATACATACATACATACATACATACATACATACCGTACAGACATACATACTTACCGTACAGACATGCACATCCATATATACACTCTCATCCCCACCCCCCACACACACACACACACACACACACACACACACACACATATTATGAAATTCGAAGGTTAGCGAGTTCAGAGGAAGGAGAGAGAGAGAGGGAGAGAGAAAGGAGAGGAAGGAAAGAGAGAAAGAGGGAGAAAAGAAAGGAAACAACGAAGACAGACAGACAAGAACCTTCCGAGAAAGAAGAAAAAGATAAGAGATGGAAGAAGACAAACAGAAATAAAAGACCAGAAGCCAACAATTGATAAAGAAAGAAATTGAAAACAAAAGCCAAAGAAGGATTGAAATACATAGAAAGAAAAGACAAAAGAGGTGAAAAAGAAACAACAAAAGCGACGAAAAAAAGTAAAAAGACGAAGTAAAGAATGTGGGGTAAGTGGTGAGGGGGGGGAGGTGAGGGGAGGAGGTGATGGGGAGAGGAGGGGAGAGGTGGGGGAGGAGGGGGAGAGCTGGGGGGAGGGAGGGGGAGAGGTGAAGGGAGGAGAGGGGAGGAGAGGGGGAGGTGGGGAGGGGGAGAGGTGGATGGGGAGGAGGGGGGAGAGGTGGGAGGGGAGAGGTGAGGGGAGAGGTGAGGGGGGAGAGGGGGAGGGGGGGAGGAGGGAGGGGGGAGGGAGGGAGGGGAGGAGGTGAGGGGGAGGGGAGGTGAGGAGGGGAGAGGTGATGGGGAGGGGAAGGGGAGGAGGTGAGGGGAGGAAGAGGTGGGAGAGGAAGAGGGAGGGGGAGGTGAGTGGGAGGAGGTGGAAGAGAAGAGGTGGGGAGGAAGAGTTGAGGAGAAGAGCAGAGGAGGAAGAATTGAGGAGGAAGAGGGGAGGAAGAGTGGAGAAAGAGGGGAGGAAGAGGGGAGGAAGAGTGGAGGAAGAGTGGAGGAAGATGGGAGGAAGAGTGGAGGAAGAGGGGAGGAAGAGGGGAGGAAGAGTGGAGGAAGAGGGGAGGAAGAGGGGAGGAAGAGCACTGAGTAACAAACACCAAAACAGCCACAAAAATACAAGTGTTTAAGAGGAGGAAGAAGAAGAGGAGGAGGGAGGAGGAGGAGGAAGAAGAAGAGGAGGAAGAGATGAAAAAGAGGTGAAGAGGAAGAAGAGGTGGGGAGTAAGAAGAGGTGAGGAGGAGGAAGAGGTGAGGAGGAAGAGGTGAGGAGGAGGAGGAAGAGGTGAGGAGGAAGAGGTGAGGAGGAGGAGGAAGAGGTGAAGAGGAGGTGGTGAGGAGTAAGAAGAAAAGAGGAAGAAGAGGTGAAGAGGAAGAAAAGGTGAAGAGGAGGAAGAGGTGAAGAGGAGGAAGAGGAGGAAGAGGCGAGGAACAAGAGCCGAGAGTTTTCGAGGTCTTTCTCTCCCTTTGTTTGTCTTTCTCAATCCTCGTGGCAGCTCTCCAACTTCCCGCCTCACTGTAAAGGGGCTGATTGTTGGAGGCTGGGAGGTTAGAGGTTGAAGCTGGGAGGTAAAGTTGGAGGCTGGTAGGAAGAGGTTACTATATATAGGTGGAGGGAGGGAGGGAGGGAGGCAGATGAAATGGTGGTCAGGATGGTGGTGGTGGGGATCGTGGTGGTGGTGGTGGTGATGGGCAGGTAGCAGTGGTGGTGGTGGTGGTAATGATGGTGGTGTTGGTGAGGCGCGGTAGTGGTGCGGGAGGTAAAGGAGGAAATTGGTGGCTTCAGAGTGGAGTAGTGGTGATGTGGAATGAGGACTGAATAAGTATTGGAGAGGCGGGCGGTGAAGAAAGGAGTGGCAGGCAGGGAAGGAAGGAGTGGGAGAGAGGGAAGGAAGGAGTGGGAGAGAAAGAAGGAGTGGGAGAGAGGGAAGGAAGGAGGGAGTGGCAGGGAAGGAAGGAAGGAGTGGCAGGGACGGAAGGAAGGAAGGAGTGGCAGGGAGGGAAGGAAGGAGTGGCAGGGAGGGAAGGAAGGAGTGGTAGGGAAGGAAGGAAGGAAGGAGTGGTAAGAAAGGAAGGAAGTGGAAGAGAAGGAAGAAGTGTTATGGAAAGAAGGAGTAACAGGGAAAGAAGGAAGGACAAGTTAAAAAAAAACCCACACTAATTCCAATCCTTTAACACCTCAATTACACCTCCCGGCAAAACCATCAACCCCGTCAACCAACACCATCCACCATCCCCTCAAACCAACACCATCCACTATCCCCGTCAACCAACACCATCCACCATCCCCTCAAACCACTGCATTTCCCACAAATACAAAGCATACATCCAAATACACACCACCTTCAATAATACAGGAGATGTACTGTATCTTATAAAAAGTACAGGGAAAAATAAAATCTGTAGCCGAGATTAAATGACGGCATTAGAGAAGCGTATTAAGACAGGTTTACAATAGCCAACTCTCCTATGGTATAATTTTTGGTATGCCTTTTTGCGTAAGAGCCACAGTAAACACGGATGATTATAATATATATGTGACACCTTGTATACGTTCCGGGGCATAATAATAATAATAATAATAATAATAATAATAATAATAATAATAATAATAATAATAATAATAATAATAATAATAATAATAATAATAATAATAATAATAATAATAATAATTCGCCCAAAATTGAAGGTTATTAGTTATTACACTTTTTTTTTAAGTATTTTGTGTTAGGAAGTGAAAGTACCACGGACAACTGAAGCATAACAACATCAAATAGTCGTCATCATCACTAAACTATTATCATCACCTTAATTATTATCATCATCCCATAAAATATTAAAAATAGACAGAGGAAACTTGTAATTATTAATGATGAAAAAGTAAGAAAGCTGAAAAACACACACACACACGCACGCACACACACACACACACACACACACACACACACACACACACACACACACACACACACACACACACACACACACACACACACACACACACACACACACACACACACACACACACACACACACACACACACACACACACACACACACACACACACACACACACACACACACACACACACACACACACACACACACACACACACACACACACACACACACACACACACACACACACACACACACACACACACACACACACACACACACACACACACACACACACACACACACACACACACACACACACACACACACACACACACACACACGCACGCACGCACGCACGCACACACACACACACACACAGAGTCGACTTTTAGTGTATACATATTTTTGTTTTATTAAAGTCCAACAAAAAACAGGAACAGTGTAAATTTCCTGCTGGCCTCCACAATTTATGAACAAACACTCTACTACAAGTTACAGTTGCTTTATGTTCACTAAATTAACAGTGAAAGAGTAAAAAAAAATCTAGACTGAACGGAGAGTTTATTAACCCTTTTGTGTGTGTGTGTGTGTGTGTGTGTGTGTGTGTTGTGTACAAAATATGAAAAATAAGTTAACCGATCCTCAAAAAGCTTGGCGAGTGAAGAGAGGTGAGGAGAGTGAAGAGAGGTGAGGAGACTGGAGAATTGTGTGAGGAGAGTAGAGGCAGGTGAGGAGAGTAGAGAGGCAGGTGAAGAGAATGGAGAAGCAGGTGAGGAGAGGAGGCAGGGTGGAGGAGAGTGAAGAGAGGTGAGGAGACTGGAGAATTGTGTGAGGAGAGTAGAGGCAGGTGAGGAGAGTAGAGAGGCAGGTGAAGAGAATGGAGAAGCAGGTGAGGAGAGTAAAGAGGCAAGTGAGAAGAAATTTAGGTAGAATTGGTTAATTAGATTAGGACACGATAGGTTAGGTTATGGTTAGGTTAGGTTAGGATACGATAGGTTAGGTTAGGTTTGGTTTAGAGAGAATTGGTTAGTTAGGACAGAATTAGCTCGTAAGGTAGTTAGGTAAGGTAAGGTAAGGTAAGGTAGTAAGGTAAGGTAAGGTAGTAAGGTAAGGTAAGGTAGTAGGTATAGAAGTAGGTAGTAAGGTAAGGTACAGTAGTTAGGTAAGGTATGCAAGGTATGTAAGGTAAGGTAAGGTAAGGTAAGGTAAGGTATGTAAGGTAAGGTAAGGGAAGGTAAGGTAAGGTAAGGTAGTTAGGTAAGGGAAGGTAAGGTAGTTAGGTAAGGTAAGGTAGTTAGTGGTTAAAAGGTAAGTAAGGTATGTATGTAGTTAGGTAAGGTAAGGTAAGGTAAGGTAGTAAGGTAAGGTAGTAAGGTAAGGTAAGGTAAGGTAAGGTAAGGTAAGGTAGTTAGGTAAGGTAGTTAGGTAAGGTAGTTAGGTAAGGTAGTTAGGTAAGGTAGTTAGGTAAGGTAAGGTAAGGTAGTTAGGTAAGGTAAGGTAGTAAGGTAAGGTAATGTAGGAGAGCATAGTATATTTTAAGCCAGGTAAGAAGATCAGGCTGGGTTGAGGCTTTATCAGGACCGGAATCCATTTTACCTGCGACGTACACCTGGTGATGAGAGGCAGAGTGTCAAGGTGAAACGAAAATAAACACAGCGACCTTTGATAAAAATAACCCGTAAATGGACACACACACACACACACACACACACACACACACACAACACTGACCCTCTGACGACACAAGTTACTGAAGCGGCTCTGAAAACTGGTACTGGTAACGTTGTGATATACGAGGTTGTAACGTGGTGATAGCAACGTGATGTGATAGTAACGTGGTAACATAGGAGGTTGTAACGTGGTGATAGTAACGTGGTGACAATAAAGGCTTAATAATAAAAATAAAAAATATTGCCGGGAGAGGTTACAATTTCTTAGCCATGGATCACCAAACTCTCTACACCAAGCAGCTCACAACTAAACAATAAGGACGGTATAAACAAGAGTGGGTCTTCACGTATCGCCCCGCCGTAAGCCCTAACATTATATAACTATTTGGGGAGCGTTGTCTCATTCCACTTCACTCGAGATAAAAATAAAAATGTTCTTGTTTGGTTAGTAATTCTTCACAGGAGGAAGGAAACGGAGTAGAGAGGGGAAGAAGGAGGGGGAGAGAGGGGAAGAGGGAGAGAGGGGAAGAGGGAGAGGGAGGGATGTATTCTTGGTGTCATGTTGGTGCTGACGTGGCTACGGCAGGAAGGTTAGAGGGTAACAAAGGGATAACCTGAGTCACGAGGTACACACACACACGTCAATGCTACCACTCACTCACTCACTCTACAGCCTCCCCCGGGCTAAACCAAAGGTGTCGCTGAAGCATTTTATCCCAGGAACAGAGACACTCAAGACCCCAGCTGGTAACTCTCTCAACTCGTAGTTGCATGAATAAAACAAACAAAACAGAGTCTATGTAATTCTATTAACACAAGACATGACCCAACACATGACTTGGTATAACTAAACACACATCACACGACGCTCACGTGTATGCCATGACGACCGACACACACACACACACACACACACACACACACACACACACACACACTTGATAGCATACCTCCATCCACATGCACTACAAAATAAGCATATACATACATACATACATACATACATACATACACACACACCCGAACCAAAAAACAGAAACAGCCTCCTCCAGAAAGCGTAAGTACCACACATGGCCTTCCTTACATACCCTCATACACAGACCCTCCCTTTTCTATGAGCCACCTGACAAAACAAACGTACACTCCTCCCCCTCCCCAGCATGCACACTTCTCCCCAGCATACGCACACCCTCTCCCCAGCATACGCACACTCACCATGAGCATACGTACAAACCCTCTCAGCATACGCACACCCTCCTCAGCATACGCACACTCCCCCTCCCCTCCCCAGCATACGTACACACCCTCTCAGCACATGCACACCACCCTCATGAGCATACGTACAACCCCCCTCCCCAGCATACGCACACCCTCCCCAGCATACGCCGCACACTCCTCCTCTCCCCAGCACATGCACACCCTCCCCAGCATACGCACACCCTCCCCAGCATAAGTACACTCCCTCCCTCCTCAGCATACGTACACTCCCTCCTCAGCACATGCACACCCCCTCCTCCCTCAGCATACGTACACCCTCCTCCCCAGCACTCCACTCATCTCCTCACCATACGTACACTCCCCTCCTCTCCGTAGCATACGTACACTCCCCTCCTCACCTCAGCATACATACACTCCCCTCCTCTCCTCAGCATACGTACACACTCCCCTCCTCTCCTCAGCATACGAACACTCCCCTCCTCCCCTCCCTCCCACAGGTGAGTACGATAGCCAGCCTCACCTGCTTCCTCATTAAGGCTGGGAGGTGATACCGACGGTCTTCCCTTTCCAAATAACTTGATCTTGTTAAGGTTTTTATGAGCTTTTTATCTAACACAACAAGCTCGTGGCCCTGTATCCAATATCCTCCATTTGATAGATAATCGCTGTGGAATTTTAAACTGTAAATACAACACACACCAACATAATAACATCAGCAACAACAAACAACAACAGATATTTATACCTCGCATTGTCTCTCAATATAAACTGGGTCTGTTGTAGTTATGGTGGTATTATTTTTTGTTTTCCTCTTGGGTAAATTTAGAAAACAATACAGGTAAAGTCGCATATAAATTACACAGGTACAAATACAAGCACAGGTGTAAATATAAGTACAAGTACTGGCACATGTATACAAGCACAGACAATAACACTAGTGCAAACATAAACAAAGAACCCGGAACAAGTACAGACACAAGTACAACAACAAGTACAAGTAAAGCTATTGATGCAAGTACAGAGATAGATTTGGAAATGGTAGAAAGACACACAAATTTGATTTCCAGCGTGTGTCCCATGAGCTCTGTTACCTGACGGCTTCAGGGTGTGGTGGGTGAGGGTGTGGTGGGTGTGGTGGGTGAGGGTGTGGTGGGTGAGGGCCGTACCGACAACGTATAAGCACTGATCATGAGGTGTGCTGTGCTGCCATTCGTTAGTGTCATATGCTAAGTAAATACGTACTACACAAAACACTATGCGCCGTGTGTTACGTTACTGGATATAACATTGCCAAGTGACGTGTTATTTTAATGTAAATATCATCCCGAATAATGTTATTTTACTAAATTGTGCACTTGGTGTCATGTGCCTCTAGGTGTACGTGTCACTTCTGCTTCAGGCGTTCTCGTGTGTCAAAGACTTAGGCAGTAAGAGCGTCGTGTTGCCCAGGACCGTCACTAGGGGGCAACACCTGCAATCTGATCATATAGTGAACAACTTTCCTGATCAGTGTATCAATCAATCACTTGTATTGAAATTAAGGACAAATTATAAAACTTTCATAGCCATGTTAAATACTGTAGTTTGTGCGCATGCAATATATTGATGTAATAAATGTGGTGTGTAATGAAGCTGAAGGCGAGCAATGCATTACCCAGCCACTTAAAGCACTAACTGTCCTAAGATGGGAAAAAGTGAACATCTACTCCATCTATAAAAACCTTACAATTATCATGCGTAAAAAAGTTCAACGTGTGACTCAGACCTGCTGTTTTACCTCTTGGCCAGGGACTGTGAGGTAGCCCATGGTGTGCGCCTTCTGCAGCTTGCCCCGCACTACCTTACACACGATCTTGATCTTGGCCCACTGGCTCAGCTTGCCCCCGCCGTTCTTGCCCATGGCCCCTGGGGTAGGCCTGTGCCCGGCTAAGGGACGGGCAGGTGTGGAGGGGGGTCCCCGCGGAAGTGGTGTCGTGGACCGGAGGGTCACACGGAGGTCACGACCTCCCTGCTGGCACCTCCGGTATACATTGTATTAACACCACGGCCACCTTCCTCAAGCATCTTTACACTCCACAGCTCAGGTCCAGGTCCTGTTTATCACGAGAATAACACTCGACTGAGACAAACTCGGGATCTTACCCCATGCTGCACGTCCTGGTCGGGCAACTGTGTAGTTCACGAGACTAGAGCGATGTTTCCCTATTAGAAAATAGAGCATGTTGGGCAGCACGTGGCCTCTAACTGCTGGGTGGGGCGGACAGAGTATCACAACATTACCGGTAACTTAAGTTATCCATTATCCATACATGTACACATTTCAGATGGTTGAAGAAGTTCTACCAGCTGTGACGGAGCGCGTCACCAATATGTTTGTGTGTCAGGTGAGAGGACCTTTCCATGGTGACAATGTGTGTGAGGGCGCGAGACACAACACGGAGAGGCTCTACCATAACACACCGATAGTTTGTTTCCAGGCAGGCCGAGAGAGCGGTGACTTCCTGACCTGAGCAGCGTGGTGAGGCCTGACGCTGGTCACCAAGCCATGGCTGGCCGCCGTCACCACCCCTCCACTCCCCACACTACTCCTCTACATGCTGCTCCTCACTCCTCCTACTGTTAATATACTCGTTATCAATGTTCTGTATTACACTATAACAACTGCTGTGTTCTGTGTCAGTCTGTGAACATTAATACCTGAAAGGTTAAGCAGACATAAACATAACATGAACTGAGTGTGAACATTTCACCTTTTACCACCAAATTGGATTCGGTTGCTTCATCAATATAAAAAAAATAACCTCTTTTAAAAGTTGTTACAGTTTCTTATCGGCGCCTAGAGTAAACACGTAGATAAGTTCTACTATTTACAGTATATGTTGACAAGAAACTATTTACACTGTGAAGGACGGAGGCAATTTACAGTACGTCTTGTTCTGTGGAGGTGGTGGGAGGGTGAGAAGAATTGATTACACGAAGGAATTACGAGATGTATACGACACTGAGATCTTGAACGATAAAGATAAAGAAAGAATGGACGGAGGGAGGGGAGGGGGGAAGGAGGGGAAAGGAGGGAGGGGGAAAAGGAGGAGGGGAAGGAAGGGGAAAGGAGGAGGGGGAAGGGGACAGGAGGGAGGAGGAAGGGGGAAAGGAGGAGGGAGGAGGAAGGGAAAGGAGGGAGGAGGAAATAGGAGGGAGGGAGGGAGGAAGGGGAAAAAGAAAGGAGGAGGGGGGGGAAAGGAGGAGGGAGGGAATGAGGGGAGAGAAGAAAGGAAGGACGGAAGGAGATAGGGAGGGGCAATACATGCATGCAATATCCTCATCAACCACCAGCCTCATCAACCACCAGGCCCATTAACCAAACAGTACAGCATATATTTTCTTTACAGTTAACCACAAATGCATGCTCTCTCTCGGGATTAAGAACTGTGTCTAATCTCATTTGGCTTTACTGAAATTTACGGACAACGAAAGAAAAAAAAAACAACAACTTAACCGGATTTCTTGATCTTCCCTGATTCTTCCGCCTTCCAGGATTGCAACACACAGACTTAAATGGATACAATACACCACCACCACCTGCCCACAATACAGGTCATTCGTCGTTGAAGCAAGAGCCATGACCCACACTTCCCGAACACCGAAAACAAGAGTGGAATGGAATCTGGATAGACATAGCCATATAAACCAGTACCACAATATTGATAAAAAAAAAAGCCAGATTGAGACATATTAAGCCACTGCATCAGGCTTTGTTGGCTTCTTAAGAGAGTTTAAGCCATATAGTTGAGTAGTTAACAATATTTATAATCTCCTGTCTACCCAATCCAAGACAAATGGCAATAGGTTCAAATGATAGGCCCAAAATGCATAGAATATTACTTTAACGAAAATGAGGTTCTATTCTTAGTGGAACAAGGGTGAAAAATGGAGCTGAAAAAGACTGGGTTTTTTTTTAGACTGGTATTTTTATATAACATGGCCTCACAGCATATATGGCCTCACAGCATATATGGCCTCACAGCATACTATGACCTCACAGCATGTTATGACCTCACAGCATATTATGACCTCACAGCATATTACTGCCTCCAATACGAAATAGAGAGAAGATAGTTGCAAAGTTCACAAAAAAAATTATTCCTCAAATCATATCGACTTTGATGCCACAGGTTAGGAATCACTGAGGGAAAGGACCAACAGAGAGAGAGAGAGAGAGAGAGAGAGAGAGAGAGAGAGAGAGAGAGAGAGAGAGAGACACACACACATATATATATATTCTCGTCTCGGATCTTTGCAGTTGATTTGGCAGCCATTATCCACCTCCTGGGCCTCCGTCTGCGGGGTATAAATTCCCTACCATGTTTTTTCCTTTCCTTTGTCCAGTGTCTTTCGCATCACAAGTAGCCACAGTTGATGGACAGTTACACCCGTGGTAATATTTCTCAGTGGTTCGTTCAGTGCTGAGAGAGAGAGACGTTGTTCTGCTTTGTTTGTGTGTCTCAGTATTTCTTGTTTTTGTCATCCATAATGTTAATACCTAGGTAGCAGCTGTGGGATCTCTGTGTTGTTGGCTCGTCGTGAAGGACATACGCAAATGCACTCAAGACCACGCAAAAAAGGTAGAAGTATGTCTCTCTCTCTCTCTCTCTCTCTCTCTCTCAGGTCGACAGAGGTGATGGCCAGAGACTCCCCTGAGAGAAACATTATTCTCAAGCACCGCCACTTTAATGCTGCCGCCGACTCCCTCCAACCTGCCTCCCGCTCCATCCATTAACCTGCCTCCCGCTCCTTGCCCATTAACCTGCCTCCCGCTCCTTGCCCATTAACCTGCCTCCCGCTCCTTGCCCATTAACCTGCCTCCCGCTCCTTGCCCATTAACCTGCCTCCCGCACTCCACCCATTAACCTTCCTCCCACTCTACCCACACTTCCTCCCGCTCCTTGCCCATTAACCTGCCTCCCGCTCCTTACAGCGCTCTTTACCCATTAGTTTTAAGATTGTTAAGTTAGGTTAGGTAAAGTGAAATTAGGTTAGGTTAGGCTAGGTTTGGTTAGGCTGCGTTAGGTTAGGCTAGGTTAGGTTAGGTTAGGCTAGGTTAGGTTAGGTTAGGCACCATCACCTTTACGATCCCATCAACAGATACATATGTTACCTGTACAGTACTTTAAGAGAGAACTACACCAGAATTTCTTATAGTATTAGTGAACTTTATCTCCAAAATACACCTAGTTGATTCTGAGCACCAACCCACCTATGGTAATCTAACATCGTATTTCATAAGACCCATATCATCCACTTATTATCTCCTCCCTAACTATTCCACGACTAAATTACTCGATATTTACAAGAATAATTTTCCTTATACACCTGAATCATAATATGATTCGCTCTTGTACACTTATTCAATATGTTAGTGGGGGTTATAAGTCTTTCTTCCACGCACACTGAGTCCCGTTTAGATTATCGACTCTCCCCATAAAAAATAAAAAATAAAAAAAAATAAAAAATGAAACCTGTTAACGTGGTATATTTACATACACAAATATTGCGGTGGTTTCGAAAATAAAATATTAACCTCGCATAAAATATTAACCTCGCCCCGTCCCCAATAAACACAGGGTCAACAGAGGCTCAATTCGATCGACCACCAAAAAAAACACATTTTGAACGATGGTAAAAGTTATTTCGAAATACATCAATAAGCTATAACTTAAAGCCGCTAACTTTACACTCAGCTCTACATAAGATTCCTCACCAATACAAAAGTTTACTCAAGGATACGAATAAAAGGTTTCAGATAACACCCAAGAAAGCTTAAGTTCTGACAAAAATACATTTCAAGGTCACTAAACTCTGCCGAGACACACGTGCGAGGCCCTCCAACATGGGATCAAGGGTAACAATAAAACATTTCAAAATAATATTAAACTCTGGCTAAGGATTCAATGACTCACTGAGATGTTAAATTGTGTTACGAATCTCCTGAAGCAACGCACGTCGATCAATGGCTGGCTGGCGGCGCTGACGAGAAAATCTTGCCAAATTCAAGGTCCGCAATGTGGGGGGAGGAGGGGCAGGTGGGAGGAGGAGGAGGCGTGGGGGAGGGGAGGAGGTGGGGGGGAGGAGGAGCAGGTGGGGGAGGGAGGGAGCAGGTGGGGGGAGGAGGAGGTGGGGAGGAGGAGCAGGTGGGGGGAGGAGGAGCAGGTGGGGAGGAGGAGCAAAGTGGGGGAAAAGAACATGTGGGGGGAGGAAGGAACATGGGGAGAAGGAACATGGGGGAGAAGGAACAAAGGGGAGAAGGCAATATGGTGGGGGGAGAAGGGAACATGGGGGAAGGAAATGTAGGGGGGAGGAAGAGTATGTGGGGGAGGGCATGGGGGAGGAAGAGATGGGTGAGAAGGGAAGGTGGGAGGGGAGAAGGAACATGTGGGAGGGGAGAAGGAAATATGGGGGAGAAGGAAATATATGGGGAGAGAAGGAACATGGGGAGGCAACATGTAGGGGGGAGAAGGAACATGGGGGGAGAAGGAACATGTAGGGGAGGGAAGAGCATGGGGGGAGGAAGAGCATGGGGGAGGAAGAGCATGTGGGGGGGAGGAGCATGTGGGGGGGAGGAAGAGCATGTGGGGGGAGGAAGAGCATGTGGGGGAGGAAGAGCAGCTGGGGGGAGGGAAGAGCATGGGGGGAGGGAAGAGCATGGGGGAGGGAAGAGCATGGGGGAGGAAGAGCATGTGGGGGAGGAAGAGTATGGGGAGGAAGAGCATGGGGGTGAGAAGGAACATGGAGGGAGAAGGAACATGTGGAGGGAGAAGGAAACAGGGGGAGAAGGAAATGCGTGGGGAGAAGGCGAACATGGGGAGAAGGCGCATGTGTGGGAGGGGGGGGGATATGATGGAGGGGGGGAGAAGTATGTGCTGTAGGAGGATGTGGGGGAGGAGAAGCATGTCGGGGATAATGCGCCACAACACCGCCATAATGGAACACTGCACCAAAGGCTTCATCACCACTGCACCAAAGGCTTCATCACCACTGCACCAAAGGCTTCATCACCACT
Source organism: Homarus americanus (assembly GCF_018991925.1). Taxonomy (NCBI): domain Eukaryota; kingdom Metazoa; phylum Arthropoda; class Malacostraca; order Decapoda; family Nephropidae; genus Homarus; species Homarus americanus. Next base: position 349,170 of record NW_024737993.1, on the reverse strand, counting down.
GCACCAAAGGCTTCATCACCACTGCACCAAAGGCTTCATCACCACTGCACCAAAGGCTTCATCACCACTGCACCAAAGGCTTCATCACCACTGTACCAATCGTTACTGGCCAAACCACTTTCATTACCCCTTCTTACACGCATGCCATTCATCTCTGTAATTAATTCATTTATATTCAATTTCGTTTACTAATGTTCAATTCTTTGGAAACTAATTCATGCCTCACTCAAAATGCCAGACCGGAACACTGTGGCATAGACGGAAGTTGTGGTGAAAACGTTCGTGGTGGTGGTGGTGGTGGTGGTGGCAGTAATGGTGGTGTTAGTTAAGATAGTGGTGGTGGTGGTGGTCTGGCGCGTGGTTGTAGCCCAAGGCCATGTAGTAAAATATTCACTACGTCGAAACCCGCTCCTCCCTACCTCCAAGAGCTCTCCCCCATCCCCTCTCTCCTCCATCCCTTTCTCCATACTCTTGTCTTCTCAACTCTCCCCCGTTCTCCCCTTCTCTTCTCATATCTTTTATTCACTTACCACCTCCACCCTATTCCTGCTTCTATCCTACACGTAAACTAACCCCTACTCCCCCACCCCCCAACACATAGTAAAGAGCAACAACGAAAACTCTTCAGAACCAAAGGCTAACAGAGGCTACCAAGAGGCTACCAAAGGCTAACAGAGGATATCAAAAGGTAACAAAAGCTACCAAAGGCTAACAGAGGCTACCAAAGCATAACAAGAGGCTGCCAAAGGCTATCAGAGGCTACCAGAGAATACCAAAGGCTACCAGAGGCTAACAAGAGGCTACCAAACACTACCAAAAACTAACATAGACTACCCAAGGCAACTAGACTATCCAAGGCTACCAAAGACTACAAAAGACTATCAAATCGAGCCAAACACTACCCAAGACTACCACACACTAACAGAAACTACCAAAGGCTACTAGACTACCCAAAGCTACCAAAGACTACCTGACTACAAAAGACTATCAAACCCAACCAAACACCACTAAAGACGACCCAAGGTTACCAAAGACTACCAAAGGCGACTAGAATACCCAAAGCTACCAAAGACTACCTGACTACAAAAGACTGTGAAACCCAACCAAACACCACCAAAGACTACCCAAGGCTACCAAAGACTACCAGACTACAAAAGACTATCAAACCCAACCAAACACCACCAAAGACTACCCAAAGCTACCAAAGACTACCAAAGGCTACTAGAATACCCAACGCTACCAAAGACTACCTGACTACAAAAGACTATGAAACCCAACCAAACACCACCAAAGACTACCTGACTACAAAAGACTATCAAATCCAACCAAACACCACCAAAGACTACCTGACTACAAAAGACTATCAAACCCAACCAAAGACTACCCAAGGCTACCAACCAATCACTCCCTCATACAACTTTCCAGACCCAACACAAAGAAACCATCAAATATTTACAAAGACCAACTGCGGGGGGGGAGGTATCTATCCTTTCTCTGTGTGTCAGCTCTATGTACGTGTTGCTGCACTGTGGAAAATCATAAACAACCTTCCACACTACTGAAGTGGTATATATATTTTTGTATACCTGTGAGAATCAGATTTTAACCAGAATACACACACACACACACACACACACACACACTGTATAACTCTTCTATCCTGCTGTCTCTGTCTGTCTGTCTGTTCTGTCTGTCTGTCTGTCTGTCTGTCTGTCTGTCTTCTGCCTGTGTCTCGCATCCATGTATCCATAATTTTAACCCATAATACACGTAGTCAAACTGTGAAAATCTCTCTCTCTCGACGAACGCGGAAGAATGACAACTAAATTATCCATAATCATCGGGTCGACCTTGAATTAGTGAGAGGGGGGGGCACTACTTCCGGGTACTCTGAAAAGTCCTATTACATGTCGTGGCTCTATTTAATCTACCAAACTCTATTAAATGTTGCGGCTCTATTTATTACTTGTGGTGGCTCTATCTATTACTTGTGGTGGCTCTATCAACCTAACCTACAACACCTCTCCCACAAGGCGCCTCTTAATACCTAGAGAAGATAATCACAGCCATAGGAGTACAATAGGAAGCCCATCATATAACGCAGTCTCTTCCTCCTTCCTCATCCTTCTTCCTTCCAACTTCTCTTCTTCCTTCCTCTTCCCCCTCATCCTCCTCTTCCTTCCTCTTTCTCCAACTTCTCTTCCTCCTCCTCTTCTTCCTTCCTCTTCCTCATCCTCTTTTTCCGTCCTCTTCCTTCAACTTCTCTTCCTCCTCCTCCTCTTCTTATTCCTACTTCCTCTTTCTCATCCTCCTCCTTCTTCCTCCTCCTTCCTCTTCCTCCTCCATCATCCTCCGACACCAACTTCAGACTGCTGACAGTATTATCCCGACTCATTAGACTTTAGCAATACCGAAGGCAATTAATCACCGTCGCAATAACCAACTTAGTACTATGTCATCATCAACCACCACCATCATCAACCACTACTATCAACCACCATCATCAACCACCACCATGTCGTTACCCATATTAGAAAAAAATAACATTATTTCTCATACACACAACTAGAACAACGCCGTTTAATTCAAGTCACTTAACATTATATAAACTGATTATTCATAAGTTTATACACATTAATTCATGAAAACCGTGACAGGAGTGAATTAATAACGCACTCTAGAAGTCATAGCGAACTCTGGACCACACGCACTTCATGGTAGCTTCCGGAAAGAGTTGAAGACGGGGCAAGTTAACTCAGGGTGGGGACTCCTTTTGAGTTCATATCTTGTGTCGGGGAGATCTGTCAGGTGTGGTCAAAAGGAAGGAGGGAGGGAGGAGAGGGACAGGAAGAGGAGGCGGGGGAGGGAGGGAAGGAAGGAGGGAAGGGGGAGGAAGGGGAAGGAGGGAGGGGAGGGAGGAGGGAGGAGAAAGGAGAGAAGGGGAGGAGGGAAGGGGAGGGAGGAAGAGGAGAAAGGGAGAAGGAGATACAATGCAACGACCTGTTGCTGTTACACCTTTAATACCGCGTCACAGGAGTGTCACATCGTGTAGCCCAAGACTTTCAGAGTCACACACACACACACACACACACACACACACACACACCTCTCACGCTGTGCTATACTTACAACGCAGTCCTCAGTATCACCGCTATACACTGTACAATAGTCACTAAAACTACAACACAACATTCCACTGTTATTACATTACACATGCTGGAGCAAATTCCAAGTCATAATTTGCAAAGTAAATTTATCCCTGTTGGTACCAGTGCAGGGTAGGGGGGGGGACGTAGAGGGGGGAGGGGGTGCAAAGGAAACATCACACCTATTGTATTATCTCTTCATTATATTGTAGTAATGGAGAGAGCACCTACACACACACACACACACACACTATGTGGACAAAAAAAATTATTAATCAATGAATGAATTAAAGATTGTTAAGGTGGTAATTTATTGATAATGGAAGTGGATTCGGCTGATAATTTTACCGTTTTCTTTGTTCATTTCCCATTTTCTCATTTTCATTATCCCTTTTCCCATTTTCTTTGTCCATTTCCCATTTTCTTTGTCCATTTCCCATTTTCTTTATTCATTTTCCCATTTTCATTGTCCTTATTTTGACTAAAGTTTATCGCTCTGTCTCCAAGGCCTATCAGGTAAAAAGAAAAATTACATAAATATTGACTCCTAGTAGAGGAATAGTCTATAGACACTAGAGAAGTTTATGTGACCTTATTTACGGTTACCCCCTGACCTTGCTTGAACTTTGACACGCTTGAATAAACTAACACGACCGAATTCCTTCCTTCCTTCCTTCCTTCCTTCCTTCTTTCACTGTCTTTATCTACCGTTTTCCCTTGGTTTATTGTTATCCATATTCATCTGACTTTCCATGGTGTGTGTGTGTGTGTGTTATCTGTTCGCCGTTTATGCTTCTATTTCTTGGTACATAACTGCTTATCTCTCTCTCTCTCTCTCTCTCTCTCTCTCTCTCTCTCTCTCTCTGTTCTTTTTCCACCCAAGACACTATTCTTGTCCTCCATTATCTCCCATTATCCTAATCTTCCTACTCCCTCCCTTTCCTCTTCCTAACACTCCCCTCTCATATTCTCCATCCAGTCATTTTCTAAAACTCTCATCACCACTCGCTCCCTTTCCATCTCCTTTCCCAGACCAGCCCCTCTTCCCCTACCCAGTTCTTTAAAACCAGCCCCCCTCCCCCATCAGCACTTCAGGATAGACCCACCATCAGCCTAACAGGAACATAATCTGACTCACACACACACACACACACACACACACACACACACACACACACACACACACACACTTCTCCCTCCACTCATTGCTTAACAACATTTCTGACGCCTTTCACCTAGTCTTTACTCCCTCCTATAAAATGCCTTCCCGAATTAAGTAAAATGACGGAGAATACAAAAAATAATAATAAGGACAATAATAAATACGATATGAACAACGACAATAAGAACAATGACAATAACAATGAAAGTAACAACAGAAACAAAGACAACAGCAAACAATACCAATAAGAACAGGAGTAATGACAATGAAAATAGCAATGACAACAGCAGTGAAAACAATTCAATCAATAACAAGTGACAACAACACCAGCTACAAACATCACAACATTAACAACAAAACAAACACACACGGCAATAAATACACCTAAGAACAACAAAGAAAAACGTGAATAAATCGTAAAATACACCTAAGAACAACAAAGAAAAATCCCCGAAAAAAACTCCACTCCGGTACACTTTGCATCAACGACACCACCCTGATCAACGAGTCTGCAACATGAGACTGAAACACAACGACACATCGGCATGATACTGATATTTTTTTAGGGCTAGTGGTGGTGGTGGTGGTGACGCGACATGATACAACCACTGCCCTTCCACTCTAACTGAATTAAGAAGAGAAGAGAAGAGAAGAGAAGAGACAGAGAAGAGAAAGAGACCAGGTAAACACAGTAATTAATTAACAAGGTAAAGCTTCACTACATGTGTGTGTGTCAGGTAAACAGAGCCACCTACAGCGTGTCTCCAGTAATCAGTACAAGTATCTACTGGGAACAGCCCACACGATATACATAAACACTGTAGTAAGGTCCCCATTGTTTACCTCAAAATGTACAAGTAAATGATTCACCCAAAGCTACGAAAAGCAGCTTACAGTTTCGTCTCTCTTCCCTGCAGTTAACACTCTACTGACACACACACACGCATACACACGCACGCACACACACACACACACAAAAGTCCTCTAACTTCTACTCAGGTTTGCACACACACATATCCTCACTCAATCAGATGCCATTACAACTTGACGCCTCCATCTATATAATCTTAATTAAAGTCAGACACCGATACGTCCCCAAAGCTTGACAACTCCCCCCACCTCCCCACATCTCCTCAGGTTAAAATAAGTTAAAAATTTCCAAGAGCAAATCCATCCACTTCCAGACCGAGAATAAAGCCACTAAGCCGCCGCCGCCACCACCTACAGACCTACACAGACTCGGACCAGATGGATGGCGTGAGTCTCTACATCATCCTGGAAACCATTTCATATTTCCTCTGGGTGAAAATTTATTCCCAAACTGCGCCTTAAAAGAATAAACATACTGGTTTAACACTCCTAGTAGGAATATTAAACGTTGTAGCACACACACACACACACACACACACACACACACACACAGTTCAAGTCAGGTATAAAGTGAGCAGTGTAAGCGTTTAATCTGTCTACCTGCAGTGAGGTCATTGAGCTAGACGGTGAGTAAGAAAATCAATAGTTGAACGATAGTAACAACACAGATTACATAATTAGGGTGTAGAGGGGGTGTCAGAGAATAATGAAGAGAGGTAATAAGAGGTATAGAAGAGGAGTGTAGAAGGAAAGGGTGACTATGGAAGGAGGAAGGGGAAAGGAAAAAGGGTGATAGTATGGAAAAGGAAAGGAAAGAAAGCAGGAACAGGATGAAAGGAGAAAGGAGAAGGAAAAGAAAGAAGAATGGGTAGAAAGGAATGAAAGTAAAAAGAAGGAAAGAGGAAAATAAGTGAGCATGGAGGAGGTTGGAGAACAAGGAGAGGGACAGTTGGGAAGGGATTATTTGGATGCGCGTCTGAGGGAATATATAAAGGTTGGGGGAAATGGAAAGAGGATGAACAGGAAGAAGAGTGAGGGAAGACCAAGGTGAGAGGAACAAGCACAGGGGTGGAGTGTGGCACACAGGGGAAGGTGGAGTGTAGCACAGGGGATGGTGTAGCACAGTGGGTGGAGTGCTGAGGGGGGCCGGAGTGTAAGCACAGGGGGTGAGTCAGCCAGCACAGGGGAGGCAGGTGTAGCACAGGGGCAGTGCTGGCACAGAGTGGAATGTATGGTAAAAAAATATAATATTACTTTCAATATAACCAAAGGGTAAAGAACATAAGAGAGGAAGTGAAATATATAGATTGGAATTTGCATACGTGTGTGTGTGTGTGTGTGTGTGTGTGTGTGTGTGTGTGTGTGCAATATAAAGAGGGGAGCAGTGGCCGAGTGGATCCACCTCTCAATTCCTGTCCAAATAGTCGCTGGTTCGATCCAGGGGTACTCCTAGTCCACCCAGCTGTAAAGGAGTACCTACAATAACTTTACAAGATAAGGTGTAGTGACGGTCATGTTGCCTCCTTATGTACCGGGAGTGTCAGTGTACAGTAGTTTGACCCCCACACTGTCTCCTAACAAGCAGTTAAGGTTTTTTTTATCACCCATTTCACATTCGAGGCAAAATCATTTAAACTGACAGCTCATTGGTTACTCTATGTGCCATGGGTTAGTGTGTGTGTGTTATGGGTTACTGTATGTGCCATGGGTTCCTACATATTTCATGGGTTATTGTATCATGGGTTCCTATATATATCATGAGCTCTTGTATATATCATAAGCTCTTGTATATATCATGGGTTCCTATATATGTCATGGGTTCCTGTATATATCATCAAGGTCAGTCGAAAACAAAAAACATTACGTGAATAAAACCGAGAATAACGAATGAAGGGAAGAGAGGGGGGCGAAGATGATGGTCATGGATAACAATAGTGTCTGGAGGGGGACCCGAGGGTCACATTATCTTCACTACAGTCTCTCTCAGGATCAAACACAGGAGGAAGAGTGAACCTGGATATTCCAAATCCCAACGACGCTTCACTTTACAATGCTTAAAGTTATTGGTTTGGTTCACTGTTCCCATAATCATACGAAAAAAAAATTAATCTCACTAGATGGTTAAATGTAAGGTAAGATTTAACTCCTTCACTATGGGGACGCCAGACGATTTTATTCAGCACAGAGAAGACCCCATATACAAAGGGTTAAAAAAACGATCTTGTAAATGTTAATGTATACGAATTTTACCCACACGATGATGTATCCGTATAGTGAAATGTGGCTTAATACATCCGTAGAGTTGGCGGGTAAATACCCACCTTAGAATATTGTGTTTATATATATAAAAAATATCACATATACTAGGTATTTTTTCAGTAAGATATGGCGTTCAACAAACATATCGTAGACAGAATTCAACATTTTTAGAAGGTCGTATCATAGGTGAAGATTATTACATCATTAATCTGACCTAATTAGCATTAATGAGCCAATAAAGCGGGCTCTAAGATACTACAGGTACGGGTAACAGCATCCCCCATCTGTTGTGAAAGAGGTCAAGACGAGGCTCTGCTCTCACCTGCTGGAGTGAGAATTAAAGAGGAATAATTTACCCAGGTGTGGAAATCGTGACGTCGTATACAATTAACTTCATTTGCATACACCTGCCTCAAGTGTTCAGGTGAGAGGTGTCCATGTTCGCAAAAGCTTTTCCTTCTAATCAACACTTATGCAGTTTATTGAGAATGTAGTTTATCTGTAATTACCGGTAGGCTAATTGAGTGATCCCAGGAATCCATCATATTTACATACCGTCATTATGCGAGTATATATCCCAATGGCATGACTTTCCTGAGGGTGCGGGAGGGGGGAAGGGGGAAGAGGGAAGGGGGGAGGAGAGTGGCTGCAGGAGGAGAGTGTATTGAGGTGACCAAATTTGATGGCAGGGGACGATGGTAATTCTCAACGGGGATAGCAGTTTAATTTTCGCTCTATATGCGTCAGATCTACCATATATGAGCTCTGCCCTCTCACCCGAGTTCCCTCACCTCCCTCTCATCCCCAAACCCTCTCGCCTCGCTGCTCCTCACCCCCCCCCTCCCCACCACTCGCTCCCTAGTTAAATATTCATAAGGGTCTTCATCTACGGGATACACTTAGCATTAATTCACCCGAGTTGTCTCACCTTCACACTACAATAACAGCTTCTCTTAATGCGAGTCCCTCGATAAAAATGACACATGTCGACCATAAACTCACACGCTATTAACAGTAAACATGTTCCTCACTGTTACATGAACCTTATATATACATCAGGTAAACGAAACCGAGGAAATATTTAGCAGGTGTACAAGGCAACATTACTTACATTACCTGGAAGCGTTTACTTAATGGTGTGTGTAAATATCGTTCACTCCCATGGTAAATTGTCCTTTGATAATGGGCGAATTACTATTAAAATTGGTCATTAAACAGACATATTTCTTTCGATGCATTAGTGTTTACAGTTTCACCTGCTGTTTGGAATTCATTACTATTTGCGCACGCGCACACACACACACGCACACACACACACACACAGAGCTTCAAAAGATTAAGTCTTTAAGTGCTTGACAAGGTTAGTAATGACATGGGTCCATCAACAATGAAATATTACCCTGCCCTCAACTGCCGGGTAGGTAATGTTTTCGGCCGCCTCTGTCTGTCTGTTTCTGTCTACCTGTCTGTTCCAAAAATAACTCGAGAACGGATCTGGTCAACCCCATCCTGCATCCCCTCCCACGCCCTACCTCCTGCTCTGCTCCCCCTACCTACCTCCTGTGCTCCCCCTCCCCACCCACCCTGCCCCTGTCTCCCCACCCACCTTTGCCCCACTCCCCCACTCCACCTTGCCCCCCTCCACCACCTCTTGCCCTGCTCCCCCACCCACCTCTTGCCCTGCTCCCCCACCTACCCTTCCTGCCCCCACCCACCTCTTGCCCTGCCTCCCCACCTACCCTTGCTCCACCCACCTCTTGCCCCTGTCACCACCTCTTGGCCCCCCTCCCCCTACCTCTTGCCCTGCTCCCCCTACCTACCTCTTGCCCTGCTCCCCCTACCTACCTCTTGCCCTGCTTTACCTTCCCTACCTCCTGCCATTCTCCCCTTGCCCCACCTCCCGCTATGCTCCCCCTGCACCGCCCCCTTGCCCTACCTCCTACCCTGCTCCCCCTCCCCTCACCTACAGCCTGGTAGTAGACATTAAAGTAACCTCGGGGGGTAGAACACATCCTCCATAAACACCCAGTGGCCTTAACGTCAACAAGAGGAGTCATTGGTAGTGTTACTCCCTCTTTCTTATCTTGCTATAGGTCTACCAATCATTTATATCGATGATTCACCCTTAAATCTACTACCACTACTATTACTACTACTACTACTACTACTACTATTTCACATTTTTGGGGGTACAATTTCACTCCTCATTTCCCATCTCATCTCTTTTCATCCAGTTCTTCATTCCCCTCATCCCAACACCACCCCCCCCCCCATGTAATCTGGTCCAAGTCTGTGTGTGTGAAATTAGCCAGCGGGGAGAGGTGGGGTAGTGTGGGGGGGGAGGGGGGGTAGAGGGGATAGGAGAAGGGGTGGTGACGCAGGAACCAACCACGCCGTCTGTCCCTCCCAACCACGCACTCTCAACACCAAAGAAATATACTCGTGTTGATTACGACGCGTATACTATTTACTTATATGAGTTAAACTTTCTTAACTATTTCTTTTTCGGGACACACATATACAGAACGCACACGCACTCTCACACACGCACTCTCACACACGCCCACACACGTACATTTTCACCTTACGCACTTTATCGCTTGCTCGGTCTATCACAGAAGACGTGGTGTTAGAGGCTATATATCACAGCTGGTGCTTTGTGCTGAGACATAACTCTTGCACCGCTTCCTGGCCTAAAAGGACGGTTATATAAGGCACCTCAACCTCCGGACCCGCTGAGACAGACAGAGAAAACAACGAAACACAACAAATAGCGCTAACTTAACCTAACCTAACCCTGCACATAGTGGAGAGGGGGAGAGGGGAGGAGAGGGGGAAGGGGAGAGGGGGAAGGGGAGAGAGGGAAGGGAGTGGAGAGGGGGAAGGGGAGAGGGGGAAGGGGGGAGTGGGGAATCTTCAGGTGATAAATTAAGACTTTATGATATGCTTAAGTAGTACCCGAACAGGTGTTAAAACAAGCACTGACCATTATATTAACCCAACAACCATTAACCATTATCTAAACCAAACAAGCATTAACCACTAACTTAACCCCCATTGTTCCGTCCTTGAAAGCCTAAATGTCACTGTGACAGATTTAATATACAACACTGCTGAAGATATATATATAGCCCCGTGGTATTTTGGCGACCTTTGTAAATAAAAACTACAATGCAATATCCTAAGTCCATCTGATGACATCTCCATCATCACTACAATTGATTAAATTAAATCAGTATATAATTCTTAGTAAGTTATTATTATCTTAAGAGTTTTAGTGATGGTGTTAATTAGTCAGGTGTGTCTTAATTATATAGTCAGGTGTGTCTTAATTATATAGTCAGGTGTGTCTTAATTAGTCAGGTGAGATAAGGTATTACAAGACTGCTAAAGTATCAGTTCACTCAAATGTCGAAAGGTAAACAAATACAACAAAAAACAATCAATTACAGCAAAAACAAACAAATGTAACAAAGCAAAATGCAAAAAAAAATTAAAAAACACCAAGATCTTTCTCGACGCACACATGGAGTGATGCACACACACACACACACACACACACACACACACACACACACACACACCCACCCACACGTCTAATATCATAATAATAACTTGGAATCATCCGGCAAGTTAGTGAGTGCTCGCTGGCCCGCCCGTATTGTCCCAAGTGTCAGAGTTCACAGCCAGAGAGTGTGTTGTCTGCCACTGCTGGGTGTGTATAGTTGTGTATGATTGGTAGACGTGTATACCTCTGTGTGACTGGCAGATGTGTATAAGTAACAACAACCGCCATCACCTTGAAACTACCACCACCAATACTACTACTACTACCACCACCACCAATACTACTACTACTACTACCACCGTAATAAAAAAATAGCCTCCTTCCACAACAAACTACAACCAGCTCCCTCACTATAACACTTATAACCTAACCTATCACTTAAACCTAACCTAACCCATCGCTTTAACCTAACCTAACCTATCACTTAAACCTAACCTAACCTATCATTTTAACCTAACCTAACCTAACCTATTACTTATAACCTAACCTAACCTATCACTTTAACCTAACCTAACCTATCATTTTAACCTAACCTAACCTATCACTTTAACCTAACCTAACCTATCACTTTAACCTAACCTAACCAATACAAAGACTAATAGCTACCTCTTCCCTTCCTCTTATCTTCCCTTCCACCTCTCCCCTCCCCCTCTCCTCTTATCTTCCCTTCCCCCCACTTCCTTCCCCTCCCTCTCCACCCCCTCCTCCTAAGACATACTACACGAACAAGGAAACATATGAGCTAGATAGATGGAGGGAAGGAGGGGGAGGAAGACAAAGACAGATGGGAAGGAAGAGGAGAAGGCCACAAAGAGAACAAGAGTTAAGGATACGAGAGACGAGAATAGGTGAGAGAGAGGAGACTAGCAGAGGGGCGATGGTAACAGAGGTGGGCTACATTGAATGAGAAGGAGGGAGGAGAGGGAAGATATACAGTTCGTGAGGCGGAGAGAGAGAGAGCAAGGAAAGGCCAAAGGCCAGAATCTTTCTATGGAAGAGTGGGGAACGGCGAAAGTAGGGAGAGAAATGGTGTGAGAGAGAGAGATGGCGGCAGCGAGCAGGGACAAGTGTAACTGGCCACCGGGTGCTCAATACCCTAGACACACATACTGGCTACGATACCCATGAGACGTACAGTGTTCTCTCTTCAAGGGTTTCGTTACGCATGGCATTTTACACACACACACACACACACACACACACACACACACACACTCTGTGCCTGTATATATATTTTTAACTAGTCCAGGTTCATCATAGCGGGTAGTGACTGGCAAGGTGGGGACACGTTACTGGGGGGGCACGATATAGAGAGGACACGGGGGACACGTTACTGAGGGGTGGGCGTGAGGGGTGAGGGTGAAAGGTGGAGGGCGGGGAATATAAGGGTAGCTTGACGGGCGGGGAAGATTCGGTCGCGTGGTTCGGTGGGGAGAATGGGGCGGCCGCCATCACTGGCTGGGGAACATCATCGCCATGGCTTCGTGATGCATGTGCCCGTATTAAAGTGGACGGGGCACCACTGCCACCACTATGCTACTCACACTAACATGCTCCTCATACACCACCACTGCCACCACAATGCTCCTCATACACCACCACAATGCTCCTCACACAAACATGCTCCTCACACTACCGTACTCCTTACACCACCATGCTCTCCATACACCACCACACCCATGCTCCTCACACACACCTTAAACACAATATGATGGGTGAAAGAGCCTGGTTGTGGGCCACCGAGGACACAGCTGGGCCTTACTGGTAGAGCTCTCACTAATCTCTCTGCGGTGGAGATGCAAATTCACCCAAGGTGGACCTGACCACCCGTGACACCTACCCCCCCCCCTCTTACTGACAAGCAGCTGACGTGACGACTAATTAAATTGGTCTCAATCCTATGAGCCCTCAACCTAAGTTAAGTTAACCTAACCGGTCTTTTTTTTTTGGGGGGGGATTCGCCTGATCTATTTAGGACAGACCCATTCCTAGTGGTAAGGTTAGGTTAGGTTAGGTTAGATTAGGAACACCATTTCACCTGCACCCGCTGGACTAAGGTAAGCTAGCTCATGGTATATTGTAGGTAAAGCTGGTCACCTGCACACACGGGTTAGGGATTACGAGTCTCCTTTACCTTGATTGGTTTAGGGATTAATATGGTACCTGGCTCACACCTTAACCTAACCTAACCTAAAGCAGAGGTGTAGGTGTGGTGAGGCTGCCTGAATTATATTATTGGAGTCCTTAATTATTACCCAGTAACTTACAGACAGACAATAGCACAGCAGCAGTCACACATCAAATGACCCCACATGAAATTGTTCCTGCGGTATCTCGACCTGCCTTGACCTACACAAAACGCTGTATATATAACTTCAATATGCAGGTCGAGGTTACAGGCTATCCAACTGGTTTGAAAAAAAAAAGATGACAAAATTGTGGTATTGGTTTGTCGAGTGTTCATTAAGTCCGTGTTCATATGTATTGATATTATAGTTTACTTACGACAACGCTTACACCACCACACCTTTCACCTGAGAAATTAAGCGACAGGTAAACCCCGCCCCCCCTCCCACACATCTGCCATATTGTATCACTCTGAGATAAATAGATCAAAAGGACTTGAGGAGTACTGTAGAAGCTGCTGCACACTGCACTATGAGACGAGAGCTTGTGTGTTGAGAGCATTATATTAGGCAACACCACCCCTTCTATAATGCCCCCCTCTATGCCACCACTTCTATAATGCCACCACTTCTATAATGCCACCCCATCTATAATGCCACCCCATCTACAACGCCACTCTATAAAAACACCCCCTCTATAATACCACTCTATAATAACACCCCTTCTATAATACCACTCTATAATAACACCTTCTACAATGCCACCCCTTCTAAATGCCACCCCTTCTATAATACTACTCTCTATAATGCCACCCCTTCTATAATGCCACCCCTTCTATAATACCACTCTCTATAATGCCACCCCTTCTATAATGCCACAGACGGAGGTAACACCAAGGACTGAACATCAAAGAGCCATCGAGGACAATATAAATCAATAGTTGAGTTTATAGCGCGTGAAATAAGACTCCAGGGGTCAATTATTATGTGTAATGAGACTAATATTGTAAGTGAACACAGCTCCTCATTATACAGTTCCCCTTCATAATTATACCTTTTCCTTTCATCATTATACAGTTTCCCTTCATCATTGTAGTTCCTTCATTATACATTCCCCTTCTTCATTATGCCATTTCCTTCGTCATTGTACAGTTTCCCTTCATTATTATGTTTTCCTTCATCATTATACCATTTCCCTTCATCATTGTAAATTTTCCCTTCATCATTATACAGTTTCCCTTCATCATTACAGTTTCCCTTCATTATACAGTTCCCCTTTTTCATTATGGTGCTTCCCTTCATCATTATACAGTTTCCCTTCATTTAACTCTCTCTCTCTCTCTCTCTCTCTCTTCATTATACTGTTTCCTCCTATTATATTGCTTCATTCAGGTACCTACAGCTCCCGTCTAGGCTTAGGACAAGATAAAAAAAACTCTGGGAAGGCGCCAGTTACTCTCACGCTCCATTTAGAAAATTCTCTATGATTTTTAAGTTTGTCTAAAGTTGGAGTCATCTGTCACATAAACATTCAGAGAAAAATCCTGTGTCTCTTCAGTGGTGACAGAAGCTGGTGTGACGGGGGGTGGGGGAGGATGAGGTGGGGGGGGAGGATGGGGGATGGGAGGTTGGGGATGGGGAGGTTGCGGGATGGGGAGGTTGCGGGATGGGAGGTTGCGGGATGGGGAGGTTGGGGATGGGAGGTTGGGGATGGGGAGGTTGGGAGGAGGAGGTTGGGGATGGGGAGGTTGGGAGGGGCTGGGGGATGTGAAGAGTGGAAGGTTGGGGAGAAAAACCTAACCTAACCTAATCCTCACCTAGCCTAATCCTTACCTAACCTAACCTAATCCTCACCCATCTAACTAACCTAATCCTAACCTAACCTAATCTAACCTAACCTAATCCTCACCTAACCTAACCTAACCTAATCCTAACCTAACCTAACCTAACCTAACCAAAACAGGACAGACAAGGATTTCAATTCAATGGTTCAAGTTATGAATATTGGAAACGTTAATACAATACCATACGTCCGGTGTTGTGACGTCAGATACAACCAGTACACGTCATAAGTAACAGTGAGTTAGGAGGAGGAAGTAGGCGGTAGGGCGGAGGCGGCAGACCACTGACACACGCACCTGACTTTACTGCAACACGTTTTATGAGGTAGCATGACTTTAAGAGTTACTGGTGTAGAGTCCGTTCCTGCCAGGCCACCCACTCCTGTCAGGCCACCCACTCCTGCCTGGCCACCCCTCCTTTCGGGCCACCCCTCCTGCCAGGCCACCTCCTGCCTGGCCACCCACCACCCATTCTGTCCTCCCTCCCTTCACCCTACATGACACAGATACAAGTAATTTTCGTGTAAGCTGTACTGTTCCAGAATGGTGCTGCGCTGCTTTAGTATGGTGCTGCGATGCTTTACTATGGTGCTGCGCTACTTTGAGTATGGTGCTGCGATGCTTTAGTATGGTGCTGCGCTACTTTAGTATGGTGCTGGGATGCTTTAGTATGGTGTTGCATTGCTTTAGTATGGTGCTGTTCTGTATTAAGTTATGTTGTTTCTGCAGGATCAGTGACGCAGGAGTTTGATATTTAAGAGGCGGGAGAGAGAGAGAGTCGGATTATGTCAAGGAAGCAATAATAATAATAATGATAATAATAATAATAATAATAATAATAATAATAATAATAATAACAATAACAACAACCAATGAACACGCCTCACAATATATACCCCAGACACTGTACAAACTCACAATCATTGTCCAACATCATTTACTTCCAAGATCAAAAAATAAAATTAAAAGTGGCTGGCCAAGTCGGTCAACATCGCTGGTGGCAATAAAGTGCAATGAATCGGTATTAATGGCGGGAAGAAACGGGAAATATCACGCCGCCACCACCACAATGTACCCAGCCAGACCAGGAATTAATAACATAACTACCAGCATTACCACAATGTACCCAGCCAGACCAGGGAACTAATAACATAATACCAGCATTACAATGTACCCGGCCAGACCAGGGAACTAATACCATAACTACCAGCATTACAATGTACCCGCCAGACCAGACTAATACCATAACTACCAGCATTACCACAATGTGCCGGCCAGACCAGGAATTAATAACATAACTACCAGCATTACCACAATGCCAGCAGACCAGGAATTAATAACATAACACCAGCATTACCTGTGTACCCAGCCAGACCAGGAACTAATACCAAGCATTACCACAATGTAGCAGCCAGACCAGGAATTAATAACATAACTACCAGCATTACCACAATGTACCCAGCCAGACCAGGAACTAATAACATAACTACCAGCATTACCACAATGTACCCAGCCAGACCGGAATTAATAACATAACTACCAGCATTACCAAATGTACCCAGCCAGACAGGAACTAACATAACTACCAGCATTACCACAATGTACCCAGCCAGACCAGGAACTAATAACATAACTACCAGCATTACCACAATGTACCCAGCCAGACCGAATTAATAACATAACTACCAGCATTACAATGTACCCAGCCAGACCAGGAACTAATAACACAACTACCAGCATTACCACAATGTACCCAGCCAGACCAGGAATTAATACCATAACTACCAGCATTACCACAATGTGCCCAGCCAGACCAGGAACTAATACCATAACTACCAGCATTACCACAATGTGCCCAGCCAGACCAGGAACTAATACCATAACTACCAGCATTACCACAATGTGCCCGGCCAGACCAGGAACTAATAACATAACTACCAGCATTACCACAATGTACCCAGCCAGACCAGGAACTAATAACATAACTACCAGAATTACCACAATGTACCCAGCCAGACCAGGAATTAATAACATAACTACCAGCATTACCACAATGTACCCAGCCAGACCAGAACTAATAACATAACTACCAAATTACCACAATGTACCCAGCCAGACCAGGAACTAATACCATAACTACCAGCATTACCACAATGTACCCAGCCAGACCAGGAACTAATAACATAACTACCAGCATTACCACAATGTACCCAGCCAGACCAGGAACTAATAACATAACTACCAGAATTACCACAATGTGCCCAGCCAGACCAGGAATTAATAACATAACTACCAGCATACCACAATGTACCCAGCCAGACCAGGAACTAATAACATAACTACCAGCATTACCACAATGTACCCAGCCAGACCAGGAACTAATACCATAACTACCAGCATTACCACAATGTACCCGGCCAGACCAGGAACTAATAACATAACTACCAGCATTACCACAATGTACCCAGCCAGACCAGGAACTAATAACATAACTACCAGCATTACCACAATGTACCCAGCCAGACCAGGAACTAATACCATAACTACCAGCATTACCACAATTGCCCGGCCAGACCAGGAACTAATAACATAACTACCAGCATACCACAATGTACCCGGCCAGACCGAACTACCATAACTACCAGCATTACCACAATGTACCCGGCCAGACCAGGAACTAATACCATAACTACCAGCATTACCACAATGTACCCGGCCAGACCAGGAATTAATATCATAACTACCAGCATTACCACAATGTACCCGGCAGACCGGAACTAATACCATAACTACCAGCATTACCACAATGTACCCGGCCAGACCAGGAACTAATATCATAACTACCAGCATTACCACAATGTACCAGCCAGACCAGGAACTAATACCATAACTACCAGCATTACCACAATGTACCCGGCCAGACCAGGAATTAATATCATAACTACCAGCATTACCACAATGTACCCGGCCAGACCGGAACTAATACCATAACTACCAGCATTACCACAATGTACCCGGCAGACCAGGAACTAATATCATAATACCAGCATTACCACAATGTACCCGGCAGACCAGGAACTAATACCATAACTACCAGCATTACCACAATGTACCCGGCCAGACCAGGAACTAATACCATAACTACCAGCATTACCACAATGTACCCGGCCGACCAGGAACTAATATCATAACTACCAGCATTACCACAATGTACCCGGCCAGACCAGGAACTAATACCATAACTACCAGCATTACCACAATGTACCAGCCAGACCAGGAATTAATATCATAACTACCAGCATTACCACAATGTACCCGGCCAGACCAGGAACTAATACCATAACTACCAGCATTACCACAATGTACCCGGCCAGACCAGGAACTAATATCATAACTACCAGCATTACCACAATGTACCCAGCCAGACAGGAACTAATACCATAACTACCAGCATTACCTGATAACGCAGCCAGACCAGAACTAATACCATAACTCCAACATTACACAATGTACCCGGCCAGACCAGGAACTAATACCATAACTATCTTTCGTTTTACTCGATAATGTTGAAGCTATTATTATTACTATTATTATCATTATCATTATTATAATTATAAGTAGTAGTAGTATTATGATTAATATTAATATTAATATTATTATAATTATTATTATTACCTTTATTATTATTGTTAATGTTATTAATATTTCTATTTTTATTATTAATATTATTATTATTATTAATATTATAATTATTATTATTACCTTTATTATTATTGTTAATGTTATTAATATTTCTATTTTTATTATTAATATTATTATTATAATTATTATTATCATTATTGTTATTATTATTATAACTATTATCAATATTACTATTATTGCTACTATTATTATTATCATTATTATAATCATTGTTAACTATTATTATTATTAATATTAAGTATTATTATTAGTATTATTACTATTATTATCATTGTTATCATCATACTTCTCTCCACCAATTGGTTTAATAACAAAAACGCCAAATATTAACAAGGTGTTTACTATTCACAGACAGAGAAAGTCAGTGAATATAGTTCAATGATTTCCACGGGCAATTTTCCAGAGAGAACACAAACACAGCACATTACCATGACTTTACAGACTATACTCCAAGACAGACAGAGACACAATCATTACTTCACTGACACCATTAAACAGACGCACACTAACACAGCTTCACAGACTATATTCCAAGACAGACAGACAGACAGACAGAGACAGACAGACAGACGGGTTCACAAATTTCTCCCTGGTCCATGTTTAACAATTCAACTTTGCCTCAGCATCACGTTTCCTCTGGTAAAAATCCTCGTTCACTTTTATTCCTGGATTTAACCGAGAACAACGGCGGTGTCTGTTTAAAGTCTCCTTCCGCGTGTGAGAGAGAGAGAGAGAGAGAGAGAGAGAGAGAGAGAGAGAGAGAGAGATCAATACCTATACCTTGTTTCCTAATAGTATACAAAAAATATCACAGTTTCCCCACCACCCCAAGACTCCCTCCCCCCCAAAAAAAAAAAATCCCAATACCCTTAAATCCCAATATCCCAAGATTCCCCCAAAGACAGTATCGCAGCAGGAGTAAATGTCGAGAGCTGTTGGTAGAGGAAAAGATCAATTGCCAGGCTTTCCCGAGGTCATTACTGAAGCTCTCGTCGCCTATATGTAAAAGTTCCGCTATCGCTACAAACTGCCTCACGTTACGTACAGATAAAAGAAAACTGCCTCATTATTTCCCGGGAAGAAACAAAAAAAAAAGTCTTCTCTAATATTGTCGGATTATATTTTGTATTCCTGGATTGTTATAAAAATTATCAGGAAACAGGAAATAGAATTTTTTTTTCACTACAAATCCGAGTATAGACAAAAACTTTAAATATTTATCTACAAAAACTTACCCATAAACAAAAAGTAATAATAAAAAAAAGTGAAATACGTAAAACAAAATAGATTAAGTGACAACACACACCAGAAACGTATAGAATTTTATCACAAAAACACAGTACGTAGGATGCACCTTAACTATATGGGGGAGGAACAACAAACACAGGCATTCAGGGGGAAGTGGAGGAGAGGAGGAGGGGAGGGGAGAGAGGTAGAGAGGGAGGGGGGAGGGAGCAGAGGAGGAGGGAGAGGAGGAGGGGAGGGGGGAGGAGGGGAGGAGAGAGAGGAGGGGAGGGGGGAGGGGAGAGGGGAGGGAGGAGGGGAGAGAGGAGGGGGAGGGAGAGAGGTAGGAGGGGGGGAGGGGAGAGAGTAGAGGGGAGGAGAGAGAGGAGGGAGGGGTGAGGAGAGAGAGGAGGGGGAGGAGAGGGAGAGGTAGAGAGGAGGGAGAGATACCGTGTCTCCTCTCATTAAGAAACACACTAAATATATCCGGCTCAGTTTGTGAAGTATATCAAAGGAAATATTTGTTTTTGTAATTTTAAGTATGAACCAACACCAACACCCGTCCACCTCCCACCACAACGAGGCTATCATATTCCATAAACCACCAAGAAAACTCAATTATTTATGCACGACCATCTCATTACCGTGATGGACATTAATCATGATATATTTTACTGCTTGTGTTTCCTTCATCAGGGTATCCAAAAATTTAACACGTCAAGGGCTAAAATCCCCGAGAAAGAAGGGTTAGATAAAAATGACTTGAGTTTTATTATTCCCTACCCTTAAGTTTCATCAATCACGATACCGCTAATACCCAAGGCTGTTTGTGTGTGTCCGTGTGTGTGAAAGTAAACGATCTCACGCTTCCCATATAATAGCATATAATTCTCAAAAAACGGTCACCAGACTCACCAATCATAACGAGTTGTTTATATTCACGCTGGGGGATAATTAGTATTGTGACACCTGTATGACCCATCACCACCTGTATGACCCTTCACCACCTGTATGACCCATCACCACCTGTATGACCCATCACCACCTGTATGACCCTCACTCTTCCCCCCCACTATCCCTCCCTCCACCTCCTCCTCCAGGGTCCTTCTTGCAGACTGTCAAACTAAAAACTTCAATTTCAAGTTTGAGATGAGTTTTGCCAATGAAGGGGAACGGTGGGCGAAATCTCCCAATTGTTCTACACAAATGGCTAAACTCATCATCGAACTGAAGAACTTAGGTTACTGCCTCAATGATTCCTCCCCCTCAGCCAGGTCAGGTGAAGCCGGGTCATCTACCAAGATTTTTTAAAGGTTAATTATAAAAAGAATAAAGTTTAGTGTACGGTAAAAGAAATCGTTCACATCTCTCTCTCTCTCTCTGTGTGTGTGTGTGTGTCTGAAAACAATCCTATACTGCAATTGCACTGAAAACTTTATGTTCAATCAGAACAGGGGCCACGCCCATGACGACACACACTATACAGTATTCAGCAGCGAGACAAATACACTATACAGTACTCAGCAGCGAGACAATGGACATCAGTACAGTACTCCAAAGTGAGCGAGGATGCAAAATACACTATACAGCACTCAGCAAGAGACAACACAATTTGCGCAGTACCCAGCAGCGAGATGTAATACATGATACAGTATTCAGCAGCGAGACAACACACTATACAGTACTCAGCAGCGAGACAACACACTATACAGTACTCAGCAACGAGACAACACACTATACAGTATTCAGCAGCGAGACAACACACTATACAGTATTCAGCAGCGAGACAACACACTATACAGTATTCAGCAGCGAGACAACACACTATACAGTATTCAGCAAACAGAGATAAATACACTAGAGCATCCAGCAACGAGATAAACATAATCTATACAGTATTCAGCAGCGAGACAAACACAATTATAAGCAGGTTCAGTAGTGAGATGCAACATTAATTATATACAGTATTCAGCAGCGAGATAACACACTATACACTACTCAGCAACGAGACAACACACTATACAGTATTCAGCAGCGAGACAACACACTATACAGTATTCAGCAGCGAGACAACACACTATACAGTATTCAGCAGCGAGACAACACACTATACAGTATTCAGCAGCGAGACAAAAGGTAGCTAGGATCATTGTGTGGTGCGCTGCCTCAAACCCAACCAATACTGTCATTATACCTTCAACTCCTCCTCCCTCTCTACTAGCTCTCTCTAACCTAACCTAACCAATACCCCTTCCCAAGCTCCCACACCTCAAGGGAATATAGTTTCAAGAGGCTACACATAACCACACGGATGACTATTACACAACATAAACAAATTAGCCTATTCATTATCACTTTGGTCATAGGATATACAGCTAACACAAACGTCAATAGGACTACCTCAATGATAGGCCTATGGAAATGTAAAAAAAAAATAAAAAATCCTGGGATAAATGGTAAAAAAAAGGTGGGCTTATATTAATATTTTTTTATTTTTTTTGCTTCAAAATACAAAAATATCGGGGAGGAGTTAGACAGGAGTAGAGCCTAAACAGTGGTATGTTGCTGCGAAGAGTATTAGTGTGAAGGGGTGGCAGTGGGTGGCAGGGGAGTGAGGCGGTGGGTGAGGTAGTGATGGGTGAGGGTGGTGTGTGAGAAAGTTGATGACTGGTAATGAGTGGTTGTTAGAGAGGGTGTGGGGAGTGGGAGGAGGAGGAGAGGTAAAAAGATAAAGATGACAGTTTATAGAAGATGAAATGCAATGCTTTAACAGAGAAGGGAGAAGGGAGGGGGTGGGGAGGGAAGGAAGGTGGTGGGGGATGGTGGAGCGAAGGGTGGTGAGGAGGAGAGAAGTAGTAATGAAGGGTTGAGGAAGTAAGTGAAAGGAAAAGAGGAAATGAATTTTAGGGGGGAAGGAAGTCAGATGATGGGGAGACTTAAAAAGAAGGGGAGGATATGGTAGTTAAGTAGTGGGGTGTAGGTGTTGAGGGGGAAGGGCCAGTAAGGAGAGGTGTAGGAGTTGAGAAAAGGAAACAGAAGGAGGGAAGGAAGAACGGCGGAGTAACAGCAGGAGTCATTATAGGGCAGAGGCCATAACGGAAGTAGGTAGCGGACCGGCCCCATAAATACTACCGCCCCAAAATGTATCTCGGCGCAACACAACATTTCTTTAACCGATTTCGGGCGGCGAGAACAATAGAGCAGTGTGGACGACCAGACAATAGCGGCTGCCGACATGTGACATCCACCACACACCACACTAGTTACTTTCCGATCAACTGAAGACTCTGTACTGTACGTTTATTTCACCAGAAGATTAATCACTCTGACAGTAACCTAATCGAACACTAACCTAACCTAACATTAATCCAACCTAACAATAACCTAACTTACCACTACCCAAATCTAATATTAACCTAGCATTAACCTAACACTAACCAAACTTAACACTAACCTAACCTAACCAAACACTAATCTAACATAAATCTAACCTAACACTAACCTACCACTACCCTAACATAACATTAACCTAACATTAACCTAACCTAACCTCGACTATAATTACTACTCTAAAACGCTTCATTATACTTCACGAAACATTTATATCCACAACAGAAGAAAAAATACCTGTCTTGCCATTTTTCCTACAGGTGAAATTTGTCTGTCTGTCTATGATACACCTGGTGAATCACGGTTAATTAACGCATAAGACAGTACTAAGTGGGAAAGGGGGGTGGGCGGGGGGGATAGTGATCACGTTGCAGAGTTTAAAGGGGGCCGACACCTGAGACTCTACCTGCCGCTGCGTGTGAGTCGTGACGGGTAGTCCTGCCTGCCCACAAGACTGAACACCTTCCAACACGTAGACTACAGCAAGAGAAGAGAAGAGATGGAGCGTGGTTTAAGAAAGAAGTGGAGGGAGGAAGTGGAAGGCGTGAGGATGGAGAGGAAGGTGGGTTCTCGTGGGAGGGGAGGTTCGCAGTGAAAAGTCATAACCGTTTCGGGAGGAGGAGGTCTAAGGTAGCGGGAGGAGGTCTAAGGTAGCGGGAGGAGGTCTAAGGTAGGGGTAGAGGGTCTTGGGTAGGGTAGGGAAGGAGGAAGGTGAGGGGGGATAAGGACAACCCCCTATAGGACTATGTAGGAGTAAGGAGGAGGTGAAAGTAATGAGCGTTAAAAGAGGGAAGAAACGGCAAGAAGAAGAGGAGGAGGAGGACGTGGGAGGAGAGGAATAAAGAATTGGTGAAGGATTGGGGAAGGGAAAGGGATTATGGATAAGGGAAGGAGAAGGTTAGTGGGTTAGGGGTGGCGGGGAGGAGAGAACAGTGTTACCTCAGGAACTCTTGGAAGCACGTCAGCCTTTTTCAAAATCCTAGGGCGAGGCGGCCAGGTGGGAGGAGGAGGAGGGAGAAGAAGAGGAGGAGAAGGAGGAGGAGGAGGAGGAGGAGGAGGAAGAAGAGTAGTTTTTGTTTTCTACCCAGGGTAGGTATATTTTTCAAGGCTTATATTTTGTCATTAGTCTGTCTAGCCTAGCGGTCGTCCAGTGTCTCACCAACCACTGACCAGGATACACGTATAGGGTGCAAGATGGTGACAATTCTCGTTAGTCTTATAAGTTGTTATCAGCAGAGGAGTGATGCTGAAGGTCTTGGTGGGTGAAAAGACAAGATCGGACACCATACACGGGGTTAAGACCAGACGATGAGCGACAACTTTTACTGGGTCAGAATTCAAGGGGAGATCCAGACTTCAGGGGGAAAAATCCTAAGTCATATACAGTCGAAGTAGTATTTGACTCTTACTTCGTGTGGTTACAGTCTGCTGAGCACCCAACACTCGAGAGAAGTGGAAGTGTATCGGGGAAAACATTGGTATGAGTTGGCTATAACACCCTTACGACTTCCACCTGACACTAACCTTTATAATTATTTCCTACAAACATGAATGATCGACTCACTAAAGGATCAACTATCACAACACTAACAGGAATAAGATGGAATAAACAATGACTACTAAACAAAACTCCATATGTATGACCGTGGTTGGCGTGGCAGTGCAGCTTGTATATCGGCAACAGATGGACGACAATGCCAAGTCCCCCCGCGGGCCAACAGGACATCAAAAGTTTACAACATACTGTGCAAGTCAAGAGGAAAATGGTGGAAAGTTTTACAAGAGGAGGGGAGAAGGGGGGGTCGCTGCCAGCCAGACAGCCTTCACCGTGACCCAGCGATACACCTCACCTGCAGTGTTGTGATGACGTCAGTCCTAGATAGCTGCCCGCCACCAGGGGAGGAGGAGGAGAGAGGTAGAGATAAACGAAGGGTGAGGTGAAGAGGACTACACCCCCAGCAACACACACAGTAGCTCCTCTATTATTCACCCCTTCACAACCATTACCCAAACTCAACTAACGTAATTCTAAAACTAATCACAACAAACTACTGAAGTTAACCTAATGACTCCACGCCTCATCCGACAAGACATGATGATGAATGATGATAATAATGATGGTGATGATGATGATGAATGATGATAATAATGATATTGATGATGAATATTTTAGCACCTAAGTCCACGAATCATCATTAAGTTGGCGGCCATTTTAGTTGGCGGCCATTTTATTTTTTCCCAGCGTCCATTTTTTCTTTTACTATTTTCATTAAGAGTTTAGCCATAAAAGTATAGTGAAGATCAACGCACCGTGAGTATTAAAACAGTATAATTAAACTTTTCCACACGTTCTGAACTAGTTTTTATTTTATTTTATTACACTACCGACAAATTGGTCCCCAAGTAAAGTTTTGCTCTTGCACAATTCAGCTCACGTTTCCCGTCTTTACCCGTGGATCAATTTATTACTACAGGTATCTCATATAATTCACGG
Organism: Homarus americanus; assembly: GCF_018991925.1. Classification (NCBI taxonomy): domain Eukaryota; kingdom Metazoa; phylum Arthropoda; class Malacostraca; order Decapoda; family Nephropidae; genus Homarus; species Homarus americanus. The sequence goes on along the minus strand of NW_024737993.1, from coordinate 323,388 downwards.
TATAGCCTTTGTTTGGGAAGCCACATAGTTTCTCCTAATAACCTGAATTATGTCTCTATAAACACAATATTATATCCCAGGTAATTATATCAACACCTATAATTATCACCAACTTTGGCTATACCTGTTCCACCTGTTCACAACAAATTGGATATCATCTAATACAGTAAATAATTACTAACTATAAACATTAGTGAGATCAATTCAAATACCAACCGAGAGGACAAAAATTAAGTTACCAAACACACACCTTGGACAACACTTCCTCAAAGGTGAACTATATGGTCGATTACCTGTTAATTAACTACCTGATGCTCTCCCCTCAAACATAAACTCCCTAAAAAAAAAAAATATATCGTAAGTGGAATTTTATATAGTTTCACGTAGACACCAGACACAAGACCCTCAGGAGTTCGTAAGTTTTAGTAATCAGACAGTTGAGAAAGAAAGAAAGAAAGAAAGAAAGAAAGAAAGAAAGAAAGAAAGAAAGAAAATACAAATATTTCAAAAACAGCCAAAACTCAAAAAAACAAAAACTCGAAATCCTAAAAGTCAAAATGAGAGAAGTTTCACAGAGGCATCCTATAAAAGGTCACGTTAAAGTCGCACAACTGTATGAGACAGATAATGCGAGGCAGGTCAGAAGAGTTCACAGTTTGTACACTTAACTTCACACCGACACCCTAGAAGTTGTACTGTCCCAGGCTCTGAGAGAGAGAGAGAGAGAGAGAGAGAGAGAGAGACAGAGAGAGACAGAGACAGAGAGACAGAGAGACAGAGAGAGACAGAGACAGAGAGACAGAGAGACAGAGAGAGACAGAGACAGAGAGAGAGAGAGAGAGAGAGAGAGAGAGAGAGAGAGACTTAAATCTTACAAAGAGCTGGAAACTATAACGAAAATGAATCCTAATTTCACCAAGATATAAAAAAAATGACGAAAATTATGATCCCAAGCTTTCTCCAAGAGTTCAGGCATTTCCAAATACTTTAGAAAAAACCTCGGAACCCTCTCTCTCCCTCGCGAGGAAATTTACATATTCTCAAACATAAAGTCAATCCCTGAAAACAGAATTTACTTTAACACAATCATACACCACACACGCCCAGCATTATAAATTCTCTTGGAAGGAATTTTAAATTAATGTTTTCTGGGGGCGACAAGTTATATTTACGAAGCAACTTTAATTTAAGGAAGAAACATCTTTAAAAAAAAAAAAAAAAAAACGAATAATTTTTTTAAGGGGAACTATACGACTTCTATGAAAAAAGAAGATATTTAATACCTTGACGGATAATTAAACCGTAATTTATTCAGAATTAGGTAAGAGCGACTGCCCAAAACCCGCCTCATAAAACAGGAAAATAGTTACCTCGAGAGAAGGGAAAATCATGTGTAATTAAAAAAAAAATTACCCCCACCTATCACCACCAGGTGTGTGTTATAACCAGCCAGGTGAGTCTAGTAATGACCTCATGACACGGAAAAGTAATTATCAAACAAGAATTAATTACTAATCCCCAAACAGGTGTGACAGTTGACGAGGGAACACCTGAGGGAAAGACGAGGATTTTATGTTTTTTTGTGTGAGTTTTGTTCTGAGTCTTAGCCGTGAGGAGGAACGTCGGTCTGTAGCAGGATTTAGGATGCGTCCACTTCCTGCTGTAATCCAACCCCCTCCTGTAATCCACCCCCTCCTGTAATCCAATCCCCGGCTGTAATCCACTCTCGGCTGTAATCCACTCTCGGCTGCGCCCTACTAAGGACTTAAACTCACACATACACACATACAGACTTCAGGAGGCGGGGAAAAACCGAGACAATAGGACCTTGGAAACTCAGTAGACGGAGTACCTGCCTCACTGATTGAAACGGAAGCAGAATATAGCCAGTAGACGGAGTGTATATGAGGAGTACTGGAGCTCACACCAACACTCCCGGGGCTCACACCAACACTCCCCGGGGCTCACACCAACACCCCCGGGGCTCACACCAACACTCCCCGGGGGCTCATACCAACACTCCCCGGGGCTCACACCAACACTCCCCGGGGGCTCACACCCAGCACCTCCCCACTCACTGCTGGGGCTCACACCAACATCAGAGCTCACGCCAAATCTTCAGACTTAGTGGAAATAACACAGTTGCCAAACACCATTTTCTCAGCTACAATCCTTATGAAACACATTAAGGAGGAGGGGCGGGGGGAGTAGGAGGAAAGGGAGAAGAAAAAGACAGGGAGGAGGGTGAGGAGGACAGAGAGAGAGAGAGAGGGGGGAGGTGAGATGGGGAGATGAGGAGGAAGAGGAACAAGTGTGGCTGGGCTAGGGAAGAGGGAGAAGTGAGACGGGGAAGGGATGTTAGCGAGAGGGGAAGTGGGATGGAGAGGGGGAAAAAGGGGAGGGGAGAAGGGGAGAGGACAAGGGAGAGGAAGAGGGAGAAGGGTAGAAAAAGGTGTACCGAAGTCCATATATTTATAAGTTAGTCCTTTAACCTCTTTTTTTTTCCTATTCATGATTCAAAGTGGCGCCATCTATGACCAGAGTTGAACACCACTAGTCAGACATCACCACTCCACCCAGCTCCGCTCCCCCGTCCACAGTACAGGCTAGCGTGGTGCACAGTTCTTGCCAATTTACCGTGTGGCTTTTGGCAATTCGTATTTCTACCTTACTCTAGCTGTTTCTCTGCCCCAACTCGTAAAATTTTAAACCTTTTTTTTCTTTACCTTCTCACGTATTATCAGCCAACTATGTCATCTCCCTGTTCAAACTCCTAAAAATACTTCTCCATTCTTATATATTTTCCCCCTTGCAGCATCTGATCTCAATAAAAACATTTATCTGAGACTAGAAGTTTATTTGTAAACTAAAAACAGAGAAAGACGCGATGGTAGACGATGCCATCTGGCCTCATAAAGGCTTTCCAACTCCATCACGAGAGAGAGAGAGAGAGACCTAGACAAAGTTTCTTAATATTTCCGCCGGAGTTGTACATCTTTATATATATATGACCTCTTAGTGTTGTCAATGAGGGAGGGATGAGGAAGGGAGGGAGGGGTGTGATGTAAACAGACTATGTTCCCAACCCAACCCACCTTAACCCAACCCAACCCACCTTAACCCAACCCAACCCACCTTAACCTAACCCAACCCACCTTAACCCAACCCAACACCTCGGTACACAACAAACAGCATTAGGTTAAGAGGTCGGCGAAATACACATACACCTTGCCGTACCTGTTAATTGATCTAAGTTTAAATTACCAAAGTTCACAAGTCAGTTAATTACACACTCACTCACTCGCTCGCTCTCGCTCGCTCTCGCTCGCTCTCGCTCTCTCGCTCTCGCGCTCTCGCGCTCTCGCGCTCTCTCTCTCTCTCTCTCTCTCTCTCTCTCTCTCTCTCTCTCTCTCTCCAACCACCATCACCATTCTACCCAAGTGATCGTCGTTGCTCTCAATATAATTTTGGGGGGAGAAAAAAAAATAAAAAATAAAAAATCGCGCTTCGGGGAAAAAATAAACATTATTCAGAACTTTAAAGCCAAGGAAAAAAGTATACACCTAAAGGGGAAAAAAATAGTGAACATTTTTTTTCCCAGAAGGCGGCAGACGAGCTTAATATAGACACTGGAAACTTTTCTTTTTAAATCCTGGGGGAGTTTCCTGGTCCGAATTAGAAGAAAAATGTCGACTGATTGGAAGAAAGTTTAAACTCCTCTTTGTTAAAATGACTCCGACTTGAGGTGCCACCACTTGAACTTCTCTCAAGACGACGCACTGGTATATAGTTTTAGCGGTTCGGCGGTGCTGCTGTCAGTCCTGGGAGGGAGGAGGGAGGGAGGGAGGAGGAGGGAGGGAGGAGGGAGGAGGAGGGAGGAGAGAGGGAGGGAGGGAGGAGAGAGGGGAGGAGTGGGATGATGATGATGATATATGATGAGAATACTAATGATGATGATGACGATGATAATGACGATGATGATGATGATAATGACGATGATGATAATGACGATGATGATGATGATAATGATGATAATGACGATGATGATGGATAAAAAAATATAATGAAAATATCAAACTAGCTCACGACGCACAATGCACATTAAGTAGTATAAGGACTAACAAAGCACATCAACAAACGACTTTCATAAAAATGTATCTAAAAACTAAGTCATTATGTTGCAAATGTTAATCACTGTTATATTACCTCACATCCAGAACAGTTTCAACAACAACAAAAGTCACACGAGAAAAAGTGAACACAACATCACGTCAGTCAGTCAAATCAGTTAACCAGGGAATTGGATTCATTTTTTAAGACAATCAATCAATGTGTCCCGGTAATTAGATCAACGTGTCTCAGTAGGTAAGTAGGTGAGCTATGGGTGGGGGGGGGTTCTTGTTGTCACCACCTGTAACACCAAGCAGCCGCCATCATATCTCTCTCTCTCTCTCTCTCTCTCTCTCTCTCTCTCTCTCTCAAGTAGGATTTAAGAAACGTAATTCATCACCATCCACGTCGTTCAGCAAAGGTCTCCTGTAACTCAGCCCAACAGACGGAGGGAAAAAAATGGAAAACGAATGACGATCAGGTGTACTTAACCCTCAAGTCCTCTCATCTACAAGTACTTGAGGAGGAGCACTCTAGATCTACCGTAGGAGAGGCCTGACAATACAGCGTCCCGTGGGAAATTACCGACGAAGACCCAAGGTAACTGACGGGGATAAGAAGGGCCTCTCTCTCTCCCCCAGGATATATGAGGTAAACCTTTATTCAGGCTAAATACACATTATATAATCAACTATAATACAAAGAGTATAAAAAAAAATAGTACAATTTCCTAGTTTTATAAGCTGTCATATAACAAGTAAACTTCACCAAAACCTGTTGAAGAATCACTAACAACACGGGTTAAGTGATGTCATGGCAGACCAAGAGCCTCGCCAACGTGTAAAACTCCCTCCCTCACGTGACGACAACTTACCTCCGCCCTCATTACCAGGTAACACGCCACAACAGTTGACAGGGCTGGTCCTAACGCAGTCACACACTTCATGTAAGGAATAAACCACCATACCTTTTGTTTCATCTTATACATTAAATAAGGAACAGCTGATATTTAGGTGGTATTTATTTATTTTTCACTCGTTTCTTTGTTTAACTTTTATTATTCTTTATTTCTCTATTCAACGTCCGTAATCGTGATCTCGGGGCTTTGATAAAGTTGACTAACCATAAAAATTGGGATAAAGTGCTAAATATTCCCCTATTCCAAGTGGACGCAATTCTAACACACCCTATTAAGACCGAGGTAAAATAGGATTATGGCCACCTAGAGCCCCCCCCCACCAAGTCCCTTCTTCCAGTCGAGTGTAAGTGTCCGGAATAACGATCAGGACATCTGGCCTATAGCTGCAAGACGAAGGAACGTACAACCAAAGCTGGGGACAACAGTGATCAATTTGTCGGTGGGCGTCTTGTTGGATGATCAGCTGCCCCCTGGGATACATAAGTAGGTCACCAGGTCACTGACTAACTGGTCACTAGAATTAATATATCAAGGGGGGTGGGGGTGATTTGGTGACCAACTACCCCGGGGATCAGTAGCTTGGTGAGCCACTATGGTGACCAAGGTACAGATTCACAAAGACTGATCGATGATTCTTCCTCGTAAGTGAAGACACAACGATGTTTATATATGACAAATATTCAACTTCAACTAAAATACAGAAAAAAAAACGAAAATAATAATGAAAACTGAAGTAAGCTTGTACCTTCACTAAATACGACCACCTAACATTAATTAGTAAATAAAGGTACAGGTACAGCTGTGTCTCTTCCAAACACCTGTCCTCTCATATTGTCTGATGGTAAGTGAATATTTACCTACATACAGTACAGTTAAGGTAGAGTCACAGCATAATGTTGATGCCATATTTTTTTGTGTGTGTTTGTGTATGTTCTTCAGCTTACGTTAACCAATGACGTATATTCTTACATCTTAAGTTACGAGGAATATTTATCGTAAGAGTCTTGGTGGATCTGGCCTCAGGTGTACCGAAGATAATCTCACAACCTTGACAATTAATTAACACCTGACACAACAAACTAACCACAGTCATGAGGGGAGAGAACTATGTATGTTATTTTGTTCCCAAGTCCCATGATGCACCTATTATACACGGCCATGTTAAAACCACCTCAATATACAGACCGGTGATGAAAGCGAGACCCCCACCACCACCGCAGTGACGATCATACCTCCACAAAACCTCATCCACCTCATACCATCAACGGCTCACCCTAACCTAACCAAACACAGAACCAAGACTATGGAATGTAGTTTTCTTTCCAATTTTAGTAATCTTGGATGAGGTCCTTGTGGTTGGCGATGCAGCTGTTTTAACAAAGTGTGGCGTTTTATCGATGATCCATTAAGTGCTTCACATTCAATAGAAACCGTCTATGTACACTGACGCAACGCAAGCTTTCTAATCTACACAATGAACTTTTATGAAATGTATGTAGTTAAAAAATATATTAAATGGCCTTAAAAATACAAGCTCCATGTTTCAGTCACGTGATTTGTCGAACGAGTATCAGAAAGTGGGGGTTGGTGCCCTTGAGTGACAGTAATCACCCACAAATATAGCCGTGTGTCATGAACAATGGTGCCAACTTTTCCGTACACATATAAAAAAAAAAAACAAGAGTAATGAAAGCGTGTTTAAAGCTCACCTGTTTATCGATGTGTAACACCTGTGCAAGAGTGAGGAGTTAAAGGTCACTAGTCTATCGATTTGTCACAGTTATGCGGGGAAAAAAAACACCGAAAAGATAAATATTTTTGTTATATCTTAAATAACAATGATAAAACTTGAGGTTTAGTTACGCGATCAGGTAAGGTCACAACGCCAAGCTTACCTGTAATTACCTACATCCTTGTTATTATATTGAGGCGTCTCCTTAAACATGGATTTTCGGAACAACTACTGTTCACCTGATTTTGGGTTAGGGAGGGACTGACAAAAAAGTTCAATGGGTATTTTAAAAAACAGTTCTTCGCGATGAACACCACCCTGCACACGCTAAACAAGGCCAAACCTAAACCTCATGTGTCGAGAAGTTTATCAGCCTCTCACACTGGCAGGCTCTAGCTGCTAACTATGGCAAACAACATCACTTAAAGGTGTACACAAATTCATTCTCCGCCACGGCTGATGCACCTCAACGCGGGGCAGGGTAACATGTCTCACCCAGTCGTTATTATCCAGACAGTTGTTTCATTCTTGGTCATTCTATATATACACACGCAGCCACCACCTGCCCACAATAACTTTACATATACATACATGTATACATAAGGCTCCCGGTATAAAAGCATGTATCTTACCTTGTTATAATGTATTTTTTAGGTGATTACAAGACAAGAAAAGCAACAGTTTTGTTTAAAGAAAAAAAAAAAGACTTGCAGCCGAGGCACCACAGCTGAGCCAGCCAGCCCGCTTTCACTTTAAGCCGATTCAGTATAGATTAAAACTCTTTTTAGTTTTATACAAGTTTCATCATACAATAAAAATTCAACAACTTTTCAAAATATAAAATTAGTAAATTATATTCCACATAATCTTTATATATTGTTATTTTGTAATTCATTTTATTTGGGAGAGTTGGTGAGGGTTAGCGCTCCTCCGCCCGCCACCTACAATAGTACTCCCAGCAAGGCGAAAAAGTGTTTAAAAACCGATATGGTCGACTCGCTTAGGGGAGCCATTGGAGGGCGGCCTCTTTCCCAAGGTTATATAAAAATACTAATAACACCGAATCCACTGTCCATGTGGAGGAACTCACGCTGGACAACCACTGCGTTACCTCACTTATTGTCTTTAGGAAGCAAGTGAACTTTATCATACGAAATATCCTGTCAGTCTCCTCAACTTTCTTTTTGTTTTCTTCTTAGTTTCTTATTTATCTCTTCCTTCCTACTCCGCTCTTCTTTTTCGACTCCTAAATATTCTCTCTCTTCCTCTCCTTCACCCTACTCCCCACGCCCCACTAAGAGTCATCACCAGAAAGCACAGGTAGGATGGACTCTCTCTTGATATTCAGAGTTGTTGTGGACTATGGCCATGCGCTAGACGCCTGGGTTTACACAAACTGCTTAGTGTTTACATAACAAGCGAGGCGGGCAGGAACACTTTGCCTCAGCCCGCTCCTCACCGCCACTCCTTCACGATGCTCTGCTCCCTCTCTTTCCCTCCCTCCCTCCCCCCCTTCCTTCCTTCCTCCAAGGACTCCACCTACTTTCCTTCTGGCTCTGTAATTCGTTATCTCGCTCGTCCGGTCAATATTCCAATAACATAATAAACACACACACACACACACACACACCTAACCCTCCATACCAAGTACCTGTACGCGCTGAGCCCCCAACTATCAATCAATTAGAACAATCCCACGAGTTTACTCCTCAACACGACACTGCCATCCCCACAGCCACGACTACCACTATTACCAAGACCACAATCTACGCATCCTGCCATCACTGTCCCCATTCTTCTACCACTATTACCAACACCACAACCCACGTTCCCTGCCACCACTACCATCACCCTTGGTCACAGCTACACACTGCTTTTCTGGTCGACACAAAATGTTTCAAATACAAAACTTCCCAAGATAGTTTTTTCTTTAAGAGGTTATTTATTTATCACACACACACACACACACACACACACACACACACACACACACCTCTTAACACCATCTGTGAGGGAGTAACTACGTGTCTGCTGTTCAACACCTCAGCTCACATGATCTACGTGACCTCCACTGTAAACATTAATCTGTTTGTTCACTGTATGTTCCCTCACCTTTCTCTAGTGAAGGCTTTTGTTAAACCACCAATGTATGTAATAAGTCATTTATGTCCAATGTATATTTTCAGTCTTCGGGCTGCAGAACTTTTTCAATAAACCGTTAATTATTATTATTATTACTATTATTATTATTATTATTATTATTATTATTATTATTATTATTATTTGTTCCCATCCAAAGTGTGAGGTGAGAGGCGACGGGGGGGGGAGGTGTAATAAAAACGATACGAATTACGGAATATTTCTACTACACTTGGTCATGAGTCATAACTTTTTACCTTTAACGAGCAATTGGCGAGGTACAAGTTAGTGGAAGGAGGAGAGGAGGGGAGAGAGGAGGGGAGGGAAGAGGAGAGGAGGGGAGCCGTTAATATAGGGAAGAGTGTGTTAGTATTCAGGGTGTGTCGTCCGCCTACCACGGTGTTCAACGATGCAGTCAGCCGTATTACTTCCAGCCAGCGACTCCCGGCCTTGTACTACCTCTCTGTCTTGGTTGTGGCTTGGGGCCGAAATTTCTCCCTTTGTGAGAGTGTCTTTCCGTGTAAGCGTCTGTCACAGCGAACACACACACACACACACACACACACACACACACACACACACACACACACACACACACACACACGATAACGCCCGCGAAAAATAATCACACCTTCACTTAACTCCACGAATTAACTTTAAAAGGAAATTAGTTGGGAGTTGGGAGACGGAAAAGTCGACACGGTAAATACTCCCCACTACTCCAACTAATTGAACGAGGATAGAGGGACTCGGGAACCACGGCAAATTTGGGGACACACACTCCTACTGGGGGACCTGACGCTTGATTGTCTCAGAGAAGAAAAAAAATCAAGCAAAATATAAAAAAAAGTGGGGGGGAGGGGGAGATATATCAAGTGAATACATCCTCAAAAAATATCGGTAGGTTATAATTGTATTACCGTAAGAGGATAAAAAATATGAACTCTCAACTAAGGTTCATATGTATGTAAATATATATACATTACAAACTACGTACAAACAATGGTCGTCCGTGCATTTCGACGCGAGTGTATCAAGGTTTAGAGCGCGAGAGAAATCAGTTTGTGAGAATAGCGAGTCTCAGTGAAGCGTTGGTGAATGGTGGAGACAACCAGCCAACCTAGCCAAGCCAGTATCTCCACCCTCCTCACAGTTTCAGTCAGATAAAGGCTGTAGTTTAGAAGGGTGGGAGCTCACTTGAACCCTTGAATTGGTACAGCCCTGATGCTTCCTCTCCCGCTACTACCCTCCCTCCCGCTGGTGCTATAACCCAACGTCACCACTGGCAGGAGAAATGGGAGATAGAAGAGAAAGGATAGAGAGAGGGAACAGGCGAGGGAGGAACAGGTGAAGGGAGGGAACAGGTGAGGGAGGGAACAGGTGAAGGAAGGCAAGCAGGGAGGGAACAGGTGAAGGAAGAGGGAACAAACGAGGAGAGGGAACAAGCGAGGAGGAGGAACAGGCAGGAGGGAGCAGGCAGAGGAATGTCAGGTTAGAAGAAGGGAGGCGTAAAGAAATGAAGACGAACACACACACACACACACACACACACACACACACACACACAGTACAGTACTGCTTCCTGTTGGCAACTCAATAAACAAACCATGCTTAACACTATAAGACAGATGGGGTAGGGCAAATTTATGTACAAAAATAATAATACAGTTCCCCACCAGTATAAGCAAGTATTATTGTGTGTGTGTGTGTGTGTGTGTGTGTGAGTGTGTGTGAAGTGTGTGTGTGTGTGTGTGTAGTTTAGGGCACAGCTGCTTCATGTATACAGGTAGTTTGTTGTGGTTCTTCCCTCGTGTGTTTCAAGTAATCAAAACAATGATTACCTTCTCGACACTGACGCCCAACTACACACACTCTTGCACCACCTTCCCTTAATCGCCCTCGCCTCCCCAACTCACCTGCCGTAGCTTCAAAGACGACACCTGTATACGACCACCACCACCACCTACCACACTAACACACAGTACCAGGGCCTCATTTCCTTGTCTCCTCCTGTGTGAATCTATGGTCCTCTTGGGTTGTGCTATATGGCAGCCCTCATCTATCCCTGTAGCACTAAGATGCCCCTTCCCCCTGCCCCCCTCCATACGTCTACACCAGGTTGCACCCTCACCCCCTCCACCTCCCACTAAGAGCAGTAGACCTTCAGAAGCAGAACGCCCTCAACCCTGGGATAAACACACACACCTGCGGCGCCCAAGTACCACGGTAAACACTGGAGCTCCCGCCTTTACCAACACCATTCTTTTGGGTACTTTATGTTGGAACAAACCCACAAACTCAGGTTCACCTCACTTATACACGGAGACTTAATGGATCAATCACTGTGCCCGCTGTGGGTTGGTTCAGTCACTCACATCACCACCAGAGGCTGAGGTGATGTAGATAATGAGAAACGAAATATTTTGAAAGTATAAAGATAGTTCTTGGCATCGTGCTATAACAACCAAACTTTACCTGGGGAAAAAAACCAATCACGAGATTTGTTTAATGTTTTATGATGATGACAAGCAGACGATGACAAGCAGACGATGACAAGCAGATGATGACAAGCAGACGATGACGCAGGAAAGGGAGACAAAAGACGGATTTTCCACAGATACGAGGCACATCAGACGGCAAATAACACACTGTGGGCCGGGATGTAGTGGTAGAGGGTGGAGTTGGCAGGTGAGGCGAGCTTCTTTGACGGCCAAGGAGGGAGAGCTACGCGGCAGAGACAAAAAGATCTGAGACATAGATACATTACAGTAGCAAGGATGTACGTAGCAGAGGTAAGGTAGAGAGAGGAATATGAGAGGAAGCATAGAGAGAGAGACAGAGGAAGGGGAGATGAGAGGAGGCATAGAGAGAGAGGAAGATGAGAGGAGGTAAAAAAAAGGAGGAAGACGAGAGTAGGCACAGAGAGAGGAAGATAAGAAGGGAGGAGGTATATAAAGGAATATAAATTGAGAGGAGGTACAGAGAGGAAGATAAAATGAGAGGAGGAATAGAGAGGAAAATAAGAAGAGGTAGAGAGAGAGGAAGCTGAGAGGAGGTATAAAGATAAGAGGTATACAGAGAAGAAAAGATGAGAGGAGGAATAAAGAGAAAGATAAGAGGAAGAAAATTAAATAAAGACGATAGGTGGAGAAAGATTAAGTATATATAGCGCAACTTTACTACGGCAGGTAGGGCCATGGAACGTAACACACACCTGGCACTGACTGCCCCACACACACACCTATTACACTGACCCCCCCCACACACCTATTACCCACTGACACCCCCACACACCTCCCAATCACTTGTACCTTTACAGAGCTGAAGCCCAAAAACTACACTCTCGACACACAACAGCACACCACTCGACACACCGTAGCTTACACCCTCGACACACCGTAACTACGCCTCTCGACACACTGTAACTACACTCTCGACACACCGTAACTTCCCCCTCTCGACACCGTAACTACACTCTCGACACACCGTAACTACACCCTCGACACACCGTAACTACACTCTCGACACACCGTAACTACACTCTCGACACACCGTAACTACACTCTCGACACACCGTAACTACACTCTCGACAAATCATCGACGCCCTACGAAACCAAACTAAAATCCTCACTATCTCAGACCCATAGTTAAACTCTCAGAAGGATCATTTATTGTCCTCAGCAACCCATGGTATATAGTGTAGTAACCCATGATGTATAATGCAGTAAGCCATGATGTATAATGCAGTAACCCCATGATGTATAATGCAGTAACCCCATGATGTATAATGTAGTAACCCATGATGTATAATGCAGTAACCCCATGATGTATAATGTAGTAACCCATGATGTATAATGCAGTAACCCCATGATGTATAATGTAGTAACCCATGATATATAATGCGGTAACCCCATGATGTATAATGCAGTAAACCCATGATATATAATGCAGTAACCCCATGATGTATAATGTAGTAACCCATGATATATAATGCAGTAACCCATGATGTATAATGCAAGACCCTGAATGTCACACCGTCATTTCTGAATCAGTGTAAACAGGAAGTGAGTGATACGTCTACCAACCTCACGTCACACCACCCACCCTAGGGGAAGAGGAGGGGGAAGGGAGGGGGAAGGAGAGAGAGGGGGAAGGGATGGAGAGGGGGAACGGAGGGAGAGGGGGAAGGGGTGGTGGGGGAGTGGATGGAAGAGTAAGATATTGGGGAGGGTTATACAAAAAAATCATGGTGAAAGTCTCTCGTCACAGCTAACAATATCACCATTACTCCCGCCACTACCCAGAGGAAGTTGTGTGCGGTGATCTATGAGTAAAAGTCAGGTGGAACATTACGCTACACCTCATTACAAAATGTAATTAATCCTCAAACTACAACCGTACATCGTTATACTCTAGGATATGTAATTCTCGCCTCTAAAAGTATACAAGAGGTATAAAAACACACATTTGAATTATGTTATCCCTGTGTCCTTTGTGTATGTTAAGTATGAACATATTCTGTGTTGTTCAAATGTTATGTTATTATGTTCAAATGTTCTCATGGCACTGTCACGGCATTGGTCAAAATTAACGAGAGTTTTGGGTGTTGTCTTTGGAATGGTATTGTAACGTGAATGATTATGCACGCACGCACGCACGCACACCTCACGGAATGTCTCGGTATTTTTAATTAAACTTTAGAATGGGTTCGTCAAGTGTTGTGTTTCTGAGTCAGGTTTATTAAAAATTCAAAATAAATGCTTTTTTTCCTTTAAACTTTTATTTCACGGCTTTTGGTGATAAAAAAGAAAGTTATTGAGGTAAACAACAAAGTTTATCAGTTACTGTGTATAAAAATGATAGGAATATGATCATATGACCGTGTTAAACCTCCGCTGCCAGTGATGATGATTGTGATGATGATAATAATTAGTATTATTATCATCATCGCTAAGCTCTACTATCGTTATCACTCCTCTAATGATAACACAACACCCAGAGGAACACCAACACAAGGGAACAGAATATGTGCACTATCCCACAACACAGCACTGGCCCCTCGCTGCCTCCACTCCTCCACGTAATCTGCCGATGAGTCGCTTCAAAGTTATGTGAAAGACGACCGCAGGAAACAAAAGTAAAATACAATCTATATATTATTTAGAAACTACATGAGGTCAGTATATCTGTATTTCAAATTTTCGTTTCGATTTTCTGTAGAGCCATACATTAAAGCACTATGTGAGGATGTTTTAAATTATTGTTTGTTTAGGAGACCAGAGAGCTCAAAGTAACCTAATCAAACTTAACCTAACAAGTCATACATAATCAAAAAAGTATCTTAATTATTTTGTGTTAGACAATATGACACAACGGACGAAGAATTTTGACAAACCTACCGAAACAAGAGGAGTCGCAGTGATCGTTCTGAAATTCATCGATCACCCTCCGTAATGATACATTTTTTGGAGTGAGTGTACGTTGTGACGCAGAGTTTCCGGGTGAAGTGGCGTCCAATATCTCCCTTTAATAACTCGATAGATTGTTGACAGACTAAAGGCTATGTGGTTACTGCCAGACCACACCAGACCCCCATCATACACCACTGATTACATTACACCCGTCACCCATTACACTACACCCGTCACCCATTACACCACACCTGTCACCCACTGCACCACACCTGTCGCTGACCACACCACCCTCGTCAGCCATCACCTCGAAGTCTCTCTCCCTCCCCTGCCTCAACTATCACTGGACGCGTGACAAAAGAAAACTTCATTAGTTCACACCCAAATCTCCGCTGAAAAACTGGGTCGCGCTCCCAACAGCCTTTATAGATTCTGCGTTCCCAAAAGGTCAGAGGTCAACGTAGTGTGGCCGGGGAAGGGGTCGCAGGGCTAAAGACCACAGCAGGGGGAGAGGAGGAGTGAGATGGAAGAGAAGGAGGAGGAGGAGAGGAATGAGATGAAAGAAGGAGTGAGATGGAAGGAGAAGTAGGAACGACGGTAGAGTGACCAAAGAAGGAGGGAGGGAGAGGGAAGAATAGATGGGGATAAAGGAGAGGGCTCAGTGGAGAAGTGAAGTAGTAGGGGATAAAGAGGAAGACGAGTAAATGAGAGAGAGAGAAAGATTAGAACGGAGAAGGGTGGGAAGGATGAGGGGAAAGACAGGGAGGTGAGAAAGATGGAAGAATGAGGGGAAGTCAGGGAGGTAAGAAAGATGGAGGAAGGAAATACAGGGAGATGAGGATGATAAGGTGGGAAGGATGGAGAGAAAGACAAAGAGGTGAGGAAGATGGACGAGGGAAGGAAGGCTGGAGGTTGTATCAGAAGAGGCAGGTCAGCACACGGCCTTCAATATACCAACACCTCCGTCACTCCTCACCAGTCACCCCTCTCACCAGTCACCCCTCTCACCAGTCACCCCTCTCAACAGTCACCCCTCTTAACAGTCACCCCTCTCACCAGTCACCCCTCTCACCAGTCACCCCTCTCACCAGTCACCCCTCACCATTCTCCCTTCACCAGTCACATCTCAAAGGATTGCTAAGGTGTTTAAGAATGCACGTAACTAATTGACGAGCTAAAGAACAAAAAAAAAATCAAAACGAAAAAAACATTAAAATTACCACAGAAACTCTACCTTAACTAGATACCCTCACTTCACCACCCGTTCAGGAGACAAAACGAAGATAGAGAAGCCATGTTTAAAAAGTTTCCTTAACTTAATTTCGTCGGGTGCAAGAAGTGAATGTAACTAGTTAGGGCAAAGTTTCCATGTCATTTTGGTTCCATTTTTCGACGCTATATCTTGTGCTTTAACTTGCCAAATGAAACAGTGAAATACAGTCGCCTACACTTACACCTGGTACAGTGGCTTGTGTGTGTTGAGAAATGTGGCAACTGTGTGTTTGTTCATCTAGCATCCTTAGTCTGGCTACTATTGAGAGGTTCCTTAGGGCCACATTCAGGGAGTTTTAACTCGATGTAAACAAACACAGCGGTGCCACATCTCACAAAACGCTCCAGCCACTGTATCAGGTGTAAGTGTAGGTGACTGTACATCTCACACCGTAACGCTAGTCTACTTTTTCTTCTCACACTCCAACAACCTGAGATAAAAATGTCAGGTTGGTTACATCAGGTAGGAGATTACGGCGACGGCTGAATGGGTGAAACTGTCTCAAGAAAGGACCAAGGCAGGGAATTGGGGACTGGCGAAGTTCCTGCAAGATTAGAAGGAAATTAAATTAAAGACGGGATGAGGAGAAAGGGAGGGAGGAGAATGGAGGGGGAGAGAGAGAGAGAGAGAGAGGGGGGGGGATTTGTAGAGAGAGCAAGGAAGAGAGGAGGGAGGGTGGGGGAGGAGGTATGAGAAAGAAACACGAGCTTAAAGAAAGTAGAAAGTGAATGAAGGAAAAAAAAAGACTATTCAAACATGGAAGACAAATTAGAACAGCAAGCTCTTTTAAACAGGAGAGGAAGACGAATAGAAGGAGGTGGAGGGGAGAAGGAAGGAGGGGAGAGGAGAAACGTGAGATGGGTGAAGTATGAAGGGTGGCAATGAAGCGACGCAGGAGAGAGAGTTATAGTGCATAGGAAACGAAGGAAAAAAAGAGATGGGTGAATGTGCTGGGTGAGGGAAAACAAGAGAAACGGGGACGGAAAACGGGAAAGTGAGAAACGGTAACGGCAGCTTAAGGGGGAAAGAGCTTAGTGAGGGGGGAAGAGAGCTTAGTGAGGGGGAAATAGCTTATTGGGAGGAAGAGAGCTTTTTTAGTGGGGGAACGAGAGCTTAGTGCAGGGAAGAGAGCTTAGTGGAGGGAAGAGAGTTTAGTGGGGGACAAGAGCTTATTGGAAGAACGAAAGCTTAGTGGGGAAACGAGAGCTTAGTGGGAGGAAGAGAGCTCAATGGGGGGAACGAAAGCTTAGTTGCAGATTAAATAGGCCCCAGTCCGAATAGGCCCCAGTCCGAATAGGCCCCAACCTACCCTACCCATTAGACTTGGGACTTAATGGGACCCACAACACAACTCCCCTCCCCACCACCACATCAAACATCATCAACATCACCCCACACCTGCCGGCCACTGTATATCCCACACCTGTCATTCACTATATACTCCACACCTGTCATTCACTGTATATCCCACACCTGTCGTCCACTGTATACTTCACACCTTTAACATCAGTCATACCTTTTAAATCTTATTACCTGTCCACTAATACACGAAGACGTACACATGCATACATACATACATACATACATACATACATACATACATACATACATACATACATACATACATAAATACATACATACAACATAACATACATAACATAAACATACATACAAACATACCTAACATACATACATACATACATACATACATACATACATACATACATACATACATACATACATACATACATACATACCTAACATACATACAGACGCAGACACACACATACACATTCACTGTCCAAATCCCCCTACGATTCCCCGACCTAATCATACCTAATCATAAGGATTAATTGGCCAGTCTAATCCTAAAGGTCAGGTCAGTTTGGAGCCTATTAGGAGAGACCCCAATTAACCTGTAGCCGATACCTTCCTCCTACCTGGCTCGAATACCTACACTCTCACCCACACTCTCACCCACACTCAACCACATTCATCCATATCCACTGATCCACACCCACCAACACACTCACATTCACCCACTCACTCACTTGTACACACCCACACAACACCCGCTCACTCACACTCATCCATACTCTCACACCCATTAACACCCACACTCATCCATACCCACACTCTTCCACACCCACCCCTACATTCACCCAAACCCACACACACCCACCCAAACTCATCCACACCTACACTCACCCATATTCACCCAAACCCACCCATACCCACACTCATCCAACCCACACCCACCCACACACTAGCACCAGAGGAACGTTTTCACCCACAAGTCAATATTCCGGAAAACCTTGACCCACTTCCCCTACACCTGTTGATGTGGACCTCACACCTGGTCACTTCTTGTCCTCGACGCGTAATTGGATTTCAGCTAGTTAGTGTCTGAATGGTCTCAAGTGTGCTTAGTATGGTCGCGAGTGTGTTTAGTGTGGTCCCGAGTGCGTTTAGTATGATCTCGAGTGCGTTTGCATGGTCTCGAGGGCATCAAGTATACCACTCTAACCCTGAGACCATCCACCACCATTACCTTGAATTACTTTGAGTCAAGAGTGTGTGTGTAGACGGGAGGGGGAAGAGGCTCATGATCTGTCACACCTGTATTATTTTCAACACCTGTTACGTAAAGTCATCAACGTCACTCAAGTACACCATACCATCACTACTCTCCGTCAGGTGATCAATCTTGCTCCACCTCACCAATATGTCTAACTACGAGGTACAAGCCAAGAAGGAAATCCCAGGTTAATTAACATCTAGCAACAGGTGATCACGGTAGGTATGGGAGGCAAGGATGAGATTGGACATTGGAGGGAGGAAAGAGGTAACCCCCAGCGGATCACCCGGCTAACAGGGAACCAACAGCACCTCCTGGGTATACATTGCTAGCGCTAACAGCCCAGGGAGCACTAGTGGCGGAAGGCAACGGGGAGAACTAACCTTGTCAGGAATGCAAATGATGTCTTCACAGGAGCAACAACACAGGTCGCTTCACATCACCTCGCCGTCTAATTACACTAAACAAATAATTAACAGCTTAAACCTTAACAGGTCGTTAATCCCTTACCTAACTTGTATGTTGTTACACACACACACACACACACAAGCCCGCACCGATAGATATAAGAATAGCACCATCCCATCTATTGTTAAAATAATAAACAACTCCTGATTTATGTACTGTACAGCCCTGTAAATGTTTTCAACGCATATTATATCATTATGTCTAAATCAAATGTAAGTCTGCATATTTTCAGCCACCGGCTGCAACTCTATTAATAAACCATTTATTATTATTATTATTACACACACACACACACAGGTCGTCATGCTCCTCCTCACAGCGTCGCGTCGTGTACTTCAGAACGATGGGGGATGTCGTCACCCCACACTGAAGAGGACACACCACTCACACATTAACACTGTTGATGAAAGAGCTATACTTAAAACACCCTCCCGTAAGTGAGGTGTGGTGGCGGGAAGGTGGGGTTGGCGAGGAAGAGATGGGGTTGGCGAGGAAGAGGTGGGGTTGGCGGGGAAGAGGTGGGGTTGGCGAGGAAGAGGTGGGGTTGGCGAGGAGAAGGTGGGGTTGGCGGGGAAGAGGTGGGGTTTGGGAAGAGGTGAGACTGGGAAGAGTGAAGTTGGCGAGGAAAGTGGGGTTGGCGGGGAAGAGGTGGGGTTGGCAGGAAGAGGTGGGTTGGCGAGGAAGAAGATTAGGGTTGGCGAGAAGAGGTGGAACTGGTGAGATGATGAAGGTGGTTGGGATGGCGGGGAGGTTAACTTGATCAGGTGTTGAAGAATTTACTTCACAAACCCAAATCTTTAACGAGATGAACCAAGACGGGAAAAACGGCGTCGACTGATTTCCTGATTACACAACTAAAAACCATTTTACCAGAAGACAAATACTGAGATTCCTAAGGTTCGTCTGGCACTGAGAGGGGGTGAAGGGGGGAAGGAGGGGTGAAGGGAGAAAGGAAGGGGTGAAGGGGGGTAGGAGGGTGAAGGGGAGAAGGAGAAGGGGTGAAGGGGGGTAGGAGGGGGTGAAGGAGAAAGGGAAGAGGGAGAAGGGGGAAGGGGGAAGGGGAGAGGGGACAGGGGAGAATTAGGAAGACACACTGAGGGGACGTTTACATTGTGGCAGGGAGTAGCACCCACAGATCTTTGTCAATTTACAGCTCCAGCGTTCCCCTCCCTCCTCCCTCTCCCCACTCCTCCCTCTCCCCACACTCCTCCCTCTCCCTCACACCTCTTCCTCTCCCCACACTCCTCCCTCTCCCCACACTCATCCCCTCCCCCCACCTCCCTCCTCTCCCCACCTCACTCCCTCTCCCCACACTCCTCCCTCTCCCCCCACTCCTCCTCTCCCCCTCTCTTCCCTCACCCCACCTCTCCCTCCCCCCCACCTCCTCCTCTCCCCATCTTCTCACACACTCTTCCCTCTCCTGCACTCCTCCCTCTCCTCACTCCTCCCTGCCCCTGCTCCTCCCTCTCCCCACCTCCTCCTCTGCACTCCTCCCTCTCCCCCACCTCCTCCCTCTCCCCCCACCTCCTCCCTCTCCCCCACTCCTCCCTCTCCCCCACCTCATCCTCTCCCCCACCTCCTCCCTCTCCCCCCACTCCTCCCTCTCCCCACCTCCTCCTCTCCCCACACTCTTCCCTCTCCCCACTCCTCCCTCCCCACCTCCTCCTCTCCCCCACCTCCTCCTCTCCCCACACTCCTCCCTCTCCCCACTCCTCCCTCTCCCCACACTCCTCCTCTCCCCCCTCCCTCCCTCTCCCCACACTCATCCCTCTCCCATCTCCCTCTCCCCCCACCTCCTCCCTCTGCTCTCTCCCTCTCCACACTCTCCCTCTCCCCACCTCCCTCCCTCCTCCCCACCTCCTCCGTCTCCCCCACACTCCTCCGTCTCCCCCACACTCCTCCGTCTCCCCCACACTCTTCCCTCTCCCTCACACTCTTCGCCAAACCTGATTAAAAAAAAATGCTTTGGTGTTCACGATGGTAGTACGAGACACCACTGTACTTCCTTATCTACAGAGGATCCTGGTTACCTATACGAGTAGTTCCCTGGGGTTCAAGTTATAGCTCGAGAACCACGTTGAGGCAGGACCCAAGGAGGAGCACATGGCCTAATTTCATACCTAAAGATTTTTAAGTTATTCCTCGAGATTCATTACCTGTGCTTCAGAGTCCACCTGCAGGTTCATTAATTCACGATGGCTCAGGTGAGATTTACCCACCTACTGAAGATTCGACCCACCAACTTAAAGATTCTACCCACTTACTTAAAGATTCGACCCACCAACTTAAAGATTCTACCCACTTACTTAAATATTCTACCCACTTACTTAAACACTCAAAACAGGGTATAATAGTGAGGCAAGTTTGTCACGGGAGGACACATACTCTACTTCATGTGGCTTTTGCTCCATTAAACATACATAAATACATACATACATATATGCATACATACTGTACATACATACTAAGTGGTTCACCTGACATATAAAGTATAGCTGTAATTGGTTCATCTGTCATATATAGCTATAATTGGTTCATCTGTCATATATAGCTGTAATTGGTTCACCTGTCATATATAGCTACAATTGGTTCATCTGTCATATATAGCTGTAATTGGTTCATCTGTCATATATAGCTACAATTGGTTCATCTGTCATATATAGCTGTAATTGGTTCACCTGTCATATATAGCTGTAATTGGTTCACCTGTCATATATAGCTTTAATTGGTTCATCTGTCATATAAAGTACAGCTGTAATTGGTTCACTTGTCATATATAGTTGTAATTGGTTAACCCGTCATATATAGTTGTAATTGGTTAACCTGTCATATAAAGCTGTAATCGGTTCATCTGGCATATAAAGTATAACTGTACTTGGTTCACCTGCCATATATATAGCTATAATTGGTTCACCTGTCATATAAAGTATAGCTGTAATTGGTTCACCTGTCATATAAAGTATGGCTGTAATTGGTTCACCTGTCATATCAGTATGACTGTAATTGGTTCACGTATCATATAAAGCATAGCTGTAATTGGTTCACCTGCCATATATAGCTGTAATTGGTTCACCTGTCATATAAAGTATAGCTGTAATTGGTTCACCTGTCATATAAAGTATAGCTGTAATTGGTTCACCTGTCATATAAAGTATGGCTGTAATTGGTTCACGTGTCATATCAAGTATGGCTGTAATTGGTTCAAGTATCATATAAAGCATAGCTGTAATTGGTTCACCTGCCATATATAGCTGTAATTGGTTCACCTGTCATATAAAGTATAGCTGTAATTGGTTCACCTGTCATATAAAGTATGGCTGTAATTGGTTCACCTGTCATATCAAGTATGGCTGTAATTGGTTCACGTATCATATAAAGTATGGCTGTAATTGGTTCACCTATCATATAAAGTATAGCTATAATTGGTTCACCTATCATATGAAGTATGGCTGTAATTGGTTCACCTGTCATATATAGCTATAACTGGTTCACCTGTCATATATAGCTGTAATTAGTTCACCTGTCATATAAATCATAGCTGTAATTGGTTCACCTGCTGCCTCTACATATAGGTGGACACACACAACACAGTATCTATGAGTAGGTTCACCTGTCATATATAGCTATACTGTAATTGGTTCACCTACAGCTGTAATTGGTTCACCTGTCAATTCAAATCACTAGACGAAAATAGTGACCGTACAATATATTCACGTGAGACTATAGGGTTCCCGATGCGAAAACATCACCTCCGTATTTCTTGGTGACAATTCTATGGAGTCACCCGGACCCCAATTACTGCCCCATCGAGCCAACAATGCCTCCTGGGCCGCCCTTCATTCACACTCCAGCGCGGCAAATTACGACTTACAACCTGTCCCTCCCCCTTCATCTCTCCCCCATATGCCTCTATTGAATCAGGAGTTCATAGTGTGTGACGGCAATAGAACCAGACGTTAGCCCTCCCAGATTGAGCCAGAAATGCGATATACTTCATACTGGCCCGGGAGCGGTTTTGCACCGTATCAAACCACACTCCAGTTCAAGGGTGAAGTAAACTGCCTCCGTCATACAAAGTCTCACTGCTACAGGTGCTGACTTAAGAGGTTACCAACACCTGGGAAGGTTTACTAGTGTGGGAGATTAATAAAATGTGGTATATGCATAAGACGCAGTAATAACGGGAACCTTGCTGCCAGCCTTCACCCTATTGTTACCCACAATCCTCCCTCCACTACAGTATATACACAGTCGACAGTCTTGGTGTACACATGAACGTTTATATAAAGTATGCGTAAAGGGAATTAAGCCTCGTTATGTAAGCAATAAAATTAAGTGGGTTAGTAGGGGCGCCGCTCCCTGTCAGTGGCACATCTAATGGTGGGCGTAGGGCCAAGGTGGGCCAGAGGGCCAAGGTCACCAGATGAGGGTGTACAAGAACCAGCTGGGGGGGTTGGGGGGGGACCCAGCAGGTTCACCTGGGTACATTACCCGCGGGATGCCCACTCTGGTGCCCAGCCGTCTCTTACACCACACTAGTTGTTCCTCATTAACTTGTCTCACCACCAGTTGCGCTGCGCAGCTTTTTCTTTATATTCAGTACATCTGTCACAGTGCAGCGCTGATTGGCATTTTGCAAATAAGTCAAATGTCAACTTCGTTTATCATTTACGTCATATTTGTTTACAGTTTACAACATAAACAACGTTCACAACACTTGTGTCTTAGTTAAATAATGCAAATATCCGAGAGTTGACGATACTGTGCGGGGTCAACCCCTTTAGGGAGTGACCTCCGGACTGGGGTACAACACTTGGCAGCTAGAACCTGCAGGAGGCGCAGAGGGTGGCTTAAGCAGCACGTGTCCCGCCAGTGGACAGAGAGCGGCACCACCGCCACACTGCCAGCCACAGTGCCACACTCACAAGAGGCGGGCGGCCCGAGCACCAGGGCGGACTGCTGGTGTTGAGGGTGCAGGCGCCACTGTACGCCCGCTCACTCACTCACTCCTTCCCACCCTCACCCCCCTCCCCCCCACATACCGCACCGTCCCCCGTACACCAACCACGCACCTTAAACATGCTCTACACGCCACACGCAACCCCTACCGCACGCACACTCTCACTATTGTAGAGAGCGGGAGAAGGTTTTTTGGGGTATCCCCACGCCTGGCCCACTTCCCTTATGCCACTTCCTTCCGCAGGCGCACGCTCCCTGATGACTCTCACACCTCGTGCTCTCGTCTCTTGCCTCGCTAATGATCACAGGTAAACAGTCAAAGCTGGTGACCTGGGTAAACAAACTAGTGGCAGGCATCACAACCCTCGCCAGTACTCCACCATGACGCAGCCCCAATAATCAATGAGGTAAAATAATTTAGATCTCACCACTCAGCTCAATGAGGATTAAAAGCTTCATTTTCAAATTCTTACTTCCCTTCAAGTTTAAATGATTTCATAACCACCATCTTAAAATTCTCAGCTACTCATTCTTCTTGAGGGTTAACATAGGGACTCACTCGACCACAAAAGGCCACACGTGTGTATATTCTCGTATTATAAGAAAAAGTGAATACTGTTTAAGTTTACGTAATACAAATGGCATGCGCTCTGTTGCGTGAGAATAATACGTCACTCTTGCATGTAAACACACACAGTCGGCTTTCTCTGTCTCCCAGTAACCCCACGTAATACACCATAATTACTGATCATCACAAGAACTACCGTCTTGCCATCACGAAACACAGCTGATTCATCCCCCTTCCCTACAAGACAAGCCTGACCAGTGTGTGTGTGTGTGTGTCTGTGTGTGTGTGACAATGCTCTCATCCTCTGCAGTATAACCCAACTATGCTGTATAAGGTGACGAATATGTTAAACAGGAAGAGGTAGGAAGAAAGTAGGTGGGGAAAGGAGGGGGGTGGAGGAAGAACCGGGGGAGGTGGAGGGGGGATGATGTAGGTGGGGAGTGGGGAAGGAGGTAGGTGGAGGGGAAGGAGGGTGGAGGGAAGGAGGTGGTGGAGGAATGAGGTGGGGGTGGGAGGAATATGTGGGGGAGGAAGAGGGTGGAGGGAAGGAGGTGGGGTGGAGGAGGAGGTAGGGTGGGGGAAGGAGGTAGGTGGGGAAAGGAGGTGGGGTGGAGTGAATAGGGTGGGTGGAGGGAGGAAGGTGGTGGAGGAAGAAGGGTGGGTGGAGGAAGAAGGTGGGTGGAGAAGAAGGTAGGTGGGAGGAAGAAGGTAGGGTGGAGGGAAGGTGGTGGAGGAAGAAGGTAGGGAGGAGGAGGGAGGAGGAGGAGGGGAGGAGGGAGGAGGAGGAGGAGGAGGGAGGGGAGGTAGATGGAGGAGGGAGGAGGGGGGGGCGTAGGTGGAGGAGGAGGCAGGTGGAGGGAGGAGGAGGGAGGGGAAGGTGGAGGGATGAGGGTGGGAGGGAGGAGGAGGTAGGCGGGAGGTAGGTGGAGGAGAGGAAGAGGAGGAGGTAGGGAGGAGGAGGAGGAGGTAGGAGGAGGAGGAGGAGGTAGGGTGGGAGGAGGAGGAGGTAGGTGGAGGAGGAGGAGGGAGGGTGGAGGAGGAGGTAGAGGAGGAGGAGGAGGAGGGGAGGAGGAGGAGGAGGTGGTGGTGGAGGAGGAGGGGGTGGAGGGAGGTGGGTGGAGGAGGAGGAGGAGATAGATGGAGTGAAGGAGATAGGGTGGAGGAGGTAGGAGGGTAAAGGCGAAGGGGAGGAAGTAGGGGAAGGAGGGAGATGGAGAGGAAAAGTGGTAGCGGGAAGGGGAAAGCATGGAGGAGGGGAGGAGGGGGGGAGGGAAGGAAAGGCAGGAGAAGGAGGATGGAGTGGGAGGAATAGGAGGAGGAGAAAGAATCAATAAAGACACCAACAATAACATCGTGAAGAATGAGGTATATTACAAAAAAAGAAAGAAAAATAAAAACACCTGAACACGACGACAAACGGGAAGAGTAAACACAAAATTAAACCTTTAATATCTAGCGAAGTTGGCAGAGGGCGGCATCGATACCCCCCTCCAGCCGCCCACCGAGTTTTAAAAACGCAGCAATAAAAATATCCTCAAAATAATTCCGGGTGGCGAGAAGGAGGAGGAGGTTCCGCGGTTTGAGTCACACCCCAGGTCCCCCGGCAGGCAGGTTTTCCCCCACCCGCCAACCATACCATTTGCTGGAATGAGATTTGGCATTGCTCACTCAGCTTTAAATGCGGAAAATAGAGTGACTGAGTAAGTGACCGAAGCAAATTCTCAGGCACTTCCGGAGGTCTGTAAAGCTGAAATTTGGTGCGACAGCTGCCATGGCGACCCTTGTGGCGACGACGGGGGGGAGTCGAGGAAAGTTATTTTCAAGCCCCAAGGTCAAGAGGCAGTAAAGTTATTTAAGAGAAATGGATCTGAATAAACCGAGTGAAATAATGAGCGACTCTCTCCTACCTTTAAGCTTTCATATATGCAAATATATATTTTTGTATTTATATCAGTAATACACGCAACCAAATATACCGTATGTATATACTGTATAACTCTTAAGAGTTCACCTCAGACGTCGAAAGTTGGTAAGACACCGATTACTGGGTCCGCACACATACACACAGAAGCTCTAAAACGACCAGCGCAAAATCTGAGCCCCTGAGCTGCTCCCTGGAGTGAGGGTTGAAATAAAGTGAAGTGACCACCACACACACCGGTCCCTCACACCAGTACATCATAGATACATACTGAGGCCGACCCAGAGGCAGGCAGACCAGACACTCTGCAGATAGCTTCAATAAATACACCTGATGAGTCATATATCAAGACAATAACAAGGTTAACATGGTCTTTGGCAGCCTAGAGACGATTATTAATCAATAAACCCCAAGAAAAACACTGCCTAATGGGTCTTTATAGGCAGTGTGCCAAATATGTAATCCTGTGATTTACTATACCTAAAAACACACACACACACACACACACACACACACACACACACACACTATCAATAACTTGTAATAAACCAGTGTATTCACTCCCAGTAAATACTACTTCTTGCACTGTCACTATGTTGAAATGCCCTGTAGTTTGAGCTTTTCCCCATCTAGTTATTATAGATCTTATTTATACCACTTATGTTATTTGTATATTATTTGTAATTCGAAACCTAATTCCCCAAATATGTAATTGTATATTTTCAGCCTTCACGCTGCTCTTTCAATAAACCAATTATTATTATTATTATTATTACGTATATTATTATTATTATTATTATTATTATTATTATTGCTATTACCACACACGAGGTCGACGTTAAGTATATTTACAGAAGCGCGGGGGGGGGGGGTAATTATTTCTGCCGTAATAACAGACGAGGAGACTCAGGTGTGCACGACTCACACGGGATGTAAATAATAAAAAGGGTCTTCACGTTACCTGTCCCCACCTCACCTGTCATGTATTTACCTTTCTCACCTCTAATCAAGTTTTTAATTTTCGCCTATGAGAGTCTTTCTATATATGCCATCAGCAACTATTACGCTATTTATTTATACACAACAACTTCTATACGAACACCGGAATGTTATATACACAGACAACTTTAATACATTAATAAAAAAAATCCAGGTAAATCGTGAACAGATGCATAACGAGACTGTAAACAAGTTGATGTCATGTCAGATGCATAATACACCTGTCAGGGGGGAGGGGCACACGCCGGGACGTTCATCAACACGTAGACACAGTTAAGAGTTGATAAATATTCTCAATTTCAAAATGGCGCAGGATCTTCTCAGCGGCAGACATCGGGAGCCAAGCGACCAGATTTAAGTTTTACTCAGTTTGTGTTAAGCTGTCATTTACGGGCGGCTCAGGGGGGACGACAACATTCACTTACTCCAGAATATTAGGATTTAAACCACCCTCCCTTATAACTATTTGGTGACTGTCGTAGTTTCATAGTTTCATCTCGTATCACTAATTCACAAACAGGTAGAGGAGTGAACAAGCACAGGTGGTCTTACAGATTTCAAAATAATAACACCACACGTTACAGCAGCAGCACCGGGAGCACGCACGCACGCACGCACGCACGCACGCACGCACGCACGCACGCACGCACGCGCACACACACACACACACACACACACACACACACACACACACACACACACACAGCCCTGTAAATGTATTCAATGCATATTTATATCATTATGTCTAAATCAAATGTAGTATATGTTTTCAGCCACCATCTCTATTAACCAAGCGATTTATTATTATTATTATTATTATTATTATTATTATTATACACTCGGGGACATAAATTGCAAATTGCTATCGACTATAATTCACTTATCATAGGGGGTGGAGTGGAGTGGAGGGGGAAAGAGGGGATGTTAAGCAATAAAGGGAGGTAAATTTAATGCTTCCTCCTGAGTGACGTCTTAATGATCACTCTCTCTCTCTCTCTCTGCTGCTGCTGCTTTACCCTATTCATTAAATACTTTCATGTGATGTAAAAAAAAAACCTGGAGTCAACACCAAGTACAATATTTTAACCAGGAAAATTACCATGTCTAATTGTCACACACACACACACACACACACACACACACACACACACACACACACACACACACACACACACACACACACACACACACACACACACACACACACACACACACACACACACACACACACACACACACACACACACACACACACACACACACACACACACACACACACACACACACACACACACACACACACACACACACACACACACACACACACACACACACACACACACACACACACACACACACACACACACACACACACACACACACACACACACAGGTTGAGTCACCACTTCTGTCACGTCACACATGAACTTAAAAATATCCTCAAGTTAAATCAATTTCTGACAAGGATGCTCCAGTCTCCTCCTCCTCCTCTGCTCTGCTCCAGGAACTGTGTCGCCAGATTCTCGCACCAGTATCTTCATGTTATGGCGGCTTGTACGAGGCGACTCTCTCATCCCTGGATAAGTTAGGAGTGCGGTGGCAATGAAAGCAAATGAGAGAGAGGCCTGGCTGGCTCAGGGGGGAGACAAGAGGGACCAAAAAGTCAATTTGTAGACAAGAGACACAACTAACAGTGACGAGCGAGAGAGAAGGCCAAGCACCACACTACCCCCCGAGAGAACACAACAACACACCCCAATCTTCTCTCCCTGATTTCCTCCTCCTAACGCGGCACTAAATCAGCGTCACAAGAGCCGCCATTGTACAGCCAATCAGAATAAAAACCCTCGCTGTTGCCTCGACCACTCAGAGAGACTCAAGTTTAGGATGGTTCTGTACCCTGGTAGTGATGATGGCAAGGAGAGAGCTATCTAATATTCTATCTATCTATCTATCGAGAGAGAGAGAGAGAGAGAGAGAGAGAGAGAGAGACTGGGCACCTCGACACACTTTACAGCTCCAAAAGCCTCTCAGCGTAGAGAAGAGCGTCGTACGTTCCAATGTTTTAGCAGTCCCTCCCCTAACGTGTGTAGGCGACTGGTCAACAGAGCCCCAGTCCCAGTAAGCCTTAAGCCTAGTTTTCACCTTAATAAATAAGCAAAAATAAACAAATAAATAAAGCAGCCAAATTCTAAGATTACAGAAATTAACAAGAACAATACATTTACACGGAGACGATAGCTTCCATAACTGTTTTTGTTATACTTGTAAGAAGACATTACAAGTGGTTAATAAACTTAATACTGGGCTCACCTGGCTGGCACAATGGGGTGTGTGGAGGGGGGGGGGTGTCCATCCTAAGCCGCAACTCGGTCAAATAAGCCCTAGTTATGATAGGTCTTAACCCATAAGGAACCCAACTTAGCCATTGGGTTGGGTCTTTTTGACACTTTTGGGCACTACCCCCCAACACCAGGTAACTCCCGCACTTCACTTACCTTAACAGCAACGCCCACACACACACACACACACGTTGGTCTTACCTGAAAAAGAGAAAATGACTCAATACAGGTTCATGAATGCTGACAGTATGTGTTCAATACACAGACACAGCTTTTAGTGTTACTCACCTCCCTTCATTATCTTATATCATGACTGATAAGAAATTCATTGTTAACAAGCGCCTACATGTGCCTGGTAGTTTCCAACACATCCGTCACCTAGACTCACCTCAAGTCAGCCTTACCTGGCCAACTGCTACACAGAAACACTAAAACCACAAACACACGGCTTCAGGAGGCTGTCAAATCAATTCTTGGAGTGATCTAAGGTGTTCATTGCAGACACTCTGGCCTTCCTCAATGGTCGCCTTTTCCTTCATCTCCTCTTACCTCCCCCCTCACGTCCCGACATCTACCCCCTCCTCACCCCTCCTCCCCCCGCCACGAAAATACCACCATCAGTTATCTGGATTCAAAAGTCAGGATCTGCGACAGGTGAATCATTTCTTTTGTGACAATCATATCCTCAGAACAATGGAAAAAGGCGTATTAACGTATCTGACAGAGACAGACAGACAAAGACAGACAGACAGACGGGTGCAGGACCTTGAAATATTAGCGATGATAGATTAGCTACATCACCTGTGCGAACTATAAGGTCATCATCGATCAGACAACCTGAATTATATATATTTACTTTTATTTATCTAACGTAGAATTTAAGGATGAGTCTTAAAGCACACCTCATGTTTGTGTACCCTCCCACTTATATATTTACTCACACTTAATCACTCACTCTCACACATTCACCCACCCACTCACTCACCCACACTCATTCACCCACCCACCCACTCACTCACTCACCCACACTCATTCACCCACCCACTCACTCTCTCACTCTCACACATCCACCCACTCACTCACTCACCCACACTCATTCACCCACCCACTCACTCTCTCACTCTCACACATTCACCCACTCACTCACTCACCCACACTCATTCACCCACCCACACACATTCACCCACTCACTCACCCACCCACACACTCACACACACTCATTCACCCACTCACTCACCCACTCACTCTACAGTATATTAAGGCGAAGTTACATGAACAATCCCCCACTTAAGACTTTCTGTGAGATTAGAAATTCGGCCAATCAGGAGCCACAACGCCTCATTAATATGCATAACGACCTTTAATAATGAACGATATTAACCTCTTTAAAAGGTGTGGCTAAGTGTCCACACTATGGTAAGGTTTTAAACTAACAAAGGTCAGTTTAATAAGGCTTCCGGAGCTTAAGAATATTGACTAATTAGCAACCAGGAGTTTTATTTATCACGTAATATGTTGTGAGAGAGAGAGAGAGAGAGAGAGAGAGAGAGAGAGAGAGATTGCCTCACAAGTACGTCACCAAAACCGCATCGCCATTCCCATCTTCCCATTCTACCATACAAATAATTTAACCCCGGCTCATTAACCCCCTGAACCTCCGTAATTAACTTAAGCGAGGACTGGAAGTAGTGTGTGTAAGGGGGGGGGGGGAGGAGTGATGATGCCACAGCGGTGCCAACTTGTTTCGACTGTCCCCCACCCAGGTAGGTTCCAACCTTACCTGGCCACACACACACACACACACGGAGACACTCGTGTACCCCTATAAACAAAATAATGAGGTTTTCTTAACTAATTCCTTAACCTGAGCAGACAACCTCAGCCCGGCGCCCAATTACAAACTTCGTCTATGACCCTTGACCTTCACTTTGAACTTCGCCCTGACCTTCACCTTGACTTTTGTCCTTCAAGTGTAACCCTGACCTATATCCTCCTGTCTCAACGATCAAATTAGTGTTTAACCTTGGCCTACATCCAAACCGTCTGTTAAATTTCATTAAACATCAGTTAATCCCCTCTTGCGATAGTTACACACACACACACCTCTCTTATCCATGACATTTAACACCATCATTCTATGACACTCACCACTCACACTCCCCCTTGACATTTAACAGTCAGCTACGACTCCTGTGATATTTAGTTTCTCTGGAAATTAACACGAAGGACCAAGGACACTCCCACGACCTAAGTCACCGCGTCTCTGTATACATAA
Source organism: Homarus americanus (assembly GCF_018991925.1). NCBI lineage: Eukaryota > Metazoa > Arthropoda > Malacostraca > Decapoda > Nephropidae > Homarus > Homarus americanus. The sequence goes on along the minus strand of NW_024737993.1, from coordinate 291,693 downwards.
TGTGGGGCGGCAGTCTCGTGCCTATCCTACACATTATTATAACTTCCACAAAACCAACAGAAAAATATTAACAGCTCAATTACCAAGACTCGCAAGAATCCCCGTCGCGGGTTTCTAAACTTTCGAGAGGTTATTATACGAGGCAGGGATCCCGGAGCCCTGCCCAAGCTACACAGTAATATAAACAACACGTATATTGCCCCAGCATCGGGTTGTTATTGAAGGTGTGGTGAGGCCTATACTAGATGGGGGCGGGTGATAAACATTGTAGCTAGGCCGATGCGGTGTCGGGGAGGAGAAATGTCGTCGTTTCTAAGGAAAACTTTCTTATTTCCGAGCTCAGGCGAGTAAATATGTCCTGTTGGGACTGACTACATCACCTGGACTTACTTTTTTCGCGCAAAAATGTCGGTGCAGGGTGTGATCGACAACTTCCGAAACGATACGTATACACTGTGATATGTCGGGAAGGTTGGTAAGTGTATCCTCATAACCCCCCTCCCCCCAATAGGTGTTGCCATATGGCTGACAATCAGTGTGTTTGTTTCCTCTTTTCGGATTGTTGCTTTGTGTCGACTGAATGATGAGCGAGGGTTCGGTCTCGGTGAACGTGGGTTTAAAACAGAGGCAATATGAAGCAGTAGAGATCAACACATGCCAGACGACATGGAAACCTCGGAGGGAACACGAGGAGCTATTATTGCCCTTCATAACGAAGGGTTCGGCGGGTTGGTGTCCACAGGAACACCGCTGCACGATGGATTCGGCGATACCTCGAAACTGGTGCTACAGACGACAGGTCTCGGAGCGGCCGTCCACGCTGCACCACCCCTCAGGACGACCAGGTTGAGTGGTTTATTTGGTAGCATAAATTAATGTGGCAATATTCACAAGTATCACAAATAATTTTGTTAACAGGGAGCTCCTCATATTTCATACTGTCTATTTATCACTTCCCGACCTTATTTATAACGGTTTGCTTCACTTGACCAGGGCTGCCAACATACGGCTGGAACAACTCGCCTTTCCCAATACCTATCGTCACTGGTCTCAAATTGTTCACACTACAGTATACACCGATACTTTTTGTTGCGAGTGTACTAGGGCATTGGTGGCTTTTGGGGGTATGCTGTTCATACACTACCCTACTACCCACCACACCACACACACACACACACACACATAGGGTGGGGACGTCTGTAGTCGGCGCTGCCCTGCTGAGAAGGCCGTGGTCTTCTGACCAGGAGACCGCTGCCAGCCTGGTCTGTTGGGCCTTCCCCTTCCCCATCTCCTCCTCCCCATCAGGAATTATCAACATCCTCCCACCAACCGTACAGTGCACAGATTGACGATCAACCCACAAGTGATATACAAAAGTGACAATTTTAACTCGAAAGTAAGAAACAACTGTTAGCGACAATCAGTGTTTAGCGGTCAATGTTGACCTGACACACCCAGGGTCTACCGTACACTCGCCACCACCAACACTGGATGAGAAGTCAAGAAAGACTCCAAACTACATCAGGAGAGAAATAAGGACTCCCTATTCCACCCAGGTGAGGAACTATGAATTCCTAACTACATCACATGAGGAACAAGGACCATCTCCAACACCCTATTTGAGCTGAAGAACCTACCCGGACCACGTGGTGGAAGTGTTAATCATCTTATATTTTTGTATTGAAAGTTTTTGTCAATCAAGTGACCCACTCCTCGATCTCACCATATGTAACTTATCATTTCTGTTCATTGTATATTTTCAGCCTTCTGGCTGTCATGATATCTTGATAAACCATTAATTATTATTATTATTATTATTATTATTACACACACACATTCTGTATATATCTTAAGCCTTTACCCTGGGTGCATCATTAAGCCCGCCTCTCTCATTTTTAAGGGTCGGGTGTGTGACTATTTGTTAGGTGTGGACAACCTCTTCACATCCTCCTTCAACATGGCTTTGATGTGGGTGTTGGTGGTGTTGTGGTGGTGGTGGTGTTGTGGTGGTGTTGTGGTGGTGGTGGTGTTGTGGTGGTGTTGTGGTGGTGGTGGTGTTGTGGTGGTGTTGTGGTGGTGGTGGTGTTGTTGTGATGGTGACGTTGTGGTGGTGGTGTGATGGTGGTGATATTGTTGTTGTCGTGTTGGTGGTGTTGTCGAGTTAGAATTAGTGTTGTCGTGTTAAGAGATGAGTGTTGTCCCCAGACCCTCACCACTTTCCACCCCCTCACCACTTCCCAGACCCTCACCCCACTTCCCCACAGCCCCTCACTGCTTCACAGCCCCTCACCACTTCCAGCCCCTCACCCTTCCACCCCTCCACTTCCTACCCCTCACCACTTCCCATACCCCCTCACCACTCCTATACCCCCCTCACACTTCCTATGCCCCCTGCCCACTTCCCACACCCCTCACCACTTCCCACACCCCTCACCACTTCCTATACCCCCTCACCACTTCCCATACCCTACCACTTCCACCCCCTCACCACTTCCACCCCCTCACCACGCCCCACCCCCCCCCCTCACTTCCCACATCCCTACCACTTCCCACATCCTCACCACTTCCCATCCCCTCACCACTTCCCACACCCCTTCACCACTCCCCAACCCTATATTAGCAGTAGTACACATCACAAATCGTCTCATAAAGTACTGCGACAAGGCTCATATGCAATCCAGTACACACTCAGCTGTGACCGAGAGATTACCGACGCAGAAATCCTCTCAGGCAAGACCACACGGCTGGCACGAGGAGTCAACACACGGAGGAGTGAAATAACGAGTCGTCCTTGGCTATAATAGATCACAATATGGTTATTTTCCCTGTGTGTGTGTGTGTGTGTGTGTGTGTGTGTGTGTGTGTGTGTGTGTGTGTGTGTGTAGAAATGAACAAAATGACAATTGTATAAACTGAATAAATTGTAGAATAAAGAAAAAAATAAACCCTTTCATCCCCCCAAAAAAAATCTTTGTCCTCGTAAAAAAAATTTTGTTTTCTTATTCTACAATAAACAAGTTACCGCCCATTAAGACAACAACAAAAAAAAGATCTAAAGATACAAAAAGTCTACATAACATATTACTTTTAAACGAGGGGAAAACTTTACCGGTGTATAATTTAACACCCACCGCCCCCCCCCAAAAAACACGTAAAATTAAAAATAAAATTAAAACTCGGTTAAATTAGACACTGGAGAGTGGAGGAAGACGAGGAGGTGGAGACGAGGAGGTGGAGGAAGACTGAGGAGGTGGAGAAGACCTTGAGGAGGTGGAGACGAGGAGGCGGAGGAAGACAAGGAGAGGAAGGAGGAGGAAGAGGAGGTTGTGAAGGTGGAGGAAGACGAGAAAGAAGGAGGGAGAGGTGTGAAGGTGGAGAAGACGAAGAGAGAAGGAGGAAGACGAGGAGAAGAAGGAGGAGGAGGTTGTGAAGGTGGAGGAAGACGAGGAGGAGGAGGAAGAAGAGGAGGTTGTGGAGGAAGACGAGGAGGAGGAGGTTGAGGAGGCTGTGGAGGTGGAGGAAGACGAGAAGGAGGAATTATAGGTCAAGGGTCACCGACATGCAGGTTAAGGAGCCGCCAGCCAGCCCGCACACACGCGCACACACACACACACACACACACACACACACACACACTACTTAAAAAACTACTAGGTTATGGCTATTTTTGTTTAGTGTGCCTATTTCCCCACCAAGTTCACCTCATGAGCCATAACCTAGTTGTTTTAAGTGGTGTGTGTGTGTGTGTGTGTGTGTGTGTGTGTGTGTGTCCCTCTAAAGTCTGACCACCAACACTATTTCTTTACCGCAGTTTAAAATCTCCTCCCTACTGCCTGTTCTTGTCCTCCCTGCTGCCTGTTCGTGTCCTCCCCTGTTGCCTGTTCGTGTCCTCCCCTGCTGCCTGTTCTTGTCCTCCCCTGCTGCCTGTTCTTGTCCTCCCCTGCTGCCTGTTCGTGTCCTCCCTGCTCCTGCTCTTGTCTCCCTACTGTCTGTTCTTGTCCTCCCCTGCCACTTTGTTCTCCCCTGCTGCCTGTTCTTGTCCTCCCCTGCTGCCTGTTCTTGTCCTCCCCTGCTGTCTGTTCTTGTCCTCCCTACTGTCTGTTCTTGTCTCCTGCCTGTTCTTGTCTCCCCTGCCACTGTTGCTTGTCCTCCCTGCTCCTGCTCTTGTCCTCCCCTGCTGCCTGCTCTTGTCCTCCCCCTGCCTGTCTGTCTCCCCCTACTACTCTTGTCTCCCCCTACTGCCTGCTCTTGTCCTCCCCTACCTGTTCTTGTCCTCCCCTGCTGCCTGTTCTTGTCCTCCCTGTTGCCTGTTTATAAACAACCCCGACGTCATAATGCACCGTGTGGGGCCCTAATTAGTAGACCTCATTACCTCGTGTAAATCATATTACCCTCCACCTGCACACCACACCTGCACACCATACCTGCACACCACACACGTAAACTAACGTGCGCTCACCAAACCTTCAGAGTAACACAGCACACCTACCTAACATCAGCAAATGAGACCTGCGTACCAATACCTGCACACAACACCTGGGTACTAGCACTTACACACCGTATCTAAGTACGATCACCTTCACGGTGGAGACATACTAATAACAGCGTACCAACACCTACATATTAGGACCTACACACATTACATGTCAGACCTGTAGGCCTGGTGAACTGTTTGGACCCACAGTATCAGCTCCAGTATTCTCTTTCTCCCACCACGTCAACCTACCACGAACGACTGTCGCACCACACACTAACACCACACACACTTCTTCCCTCATACCATACCATACAACATGTCATACACCATACCATACACAACTAGTTTACTATTAAAAGCTTCCCCTGTTGGTCGGAGAACATACAGGATCCCTCACAGCCCGGCTGCAGCACTTCCTGCGGGAGCTCCGCAGCAGGATGTGGCTGCCCCCTGAACCACTAGCTACCCGAGTACCTGTGGTAATTCACGTTAGTCTTGGCGCTTCCTGGGGTAAAATGGGGCCAGCATACAGACAGACAGACAGACAGACAGACAGACAGACACGGCACACAAAACACAGACGGGAGGAACCGTCGCTCTTGTAGTTCCGCGATATCACAGCCACATGCTGATCAACTATAGCAGTATGTACCTTCAAAATCAACAGTTAACGAACAAACGTAGAAAGGAACAATTAAATCTTGAACTCTATAGTATAATGCCTCTGCAGGAACTGTACAGGTATTTACTGCCTCCTTCTGAAAGTTAGCCAAAAATGACCGACGTTTCTGAGTTACTGGGCAACTTACAACGACTGCTTCACGAACAGTATTTGTGATGTAGACTCTGAGGTAACTGACACACAAGAACGCCGAGGAGCGAGATAGGGCTGCGAAGACCCCATCACCTCCCCCAACGAGTCTCCCCACATCACCCCCCCCCCCGAGTCTCCCCACATCACCCCCCAACGAGTCTCCCCACATCACCCCCTTGGCTCCTCAAGTTCACAAAGTTAAATTTCACACGGGTGTATACATGAGCGGCGGCTGAGTGAACACAGCACTCGCCACCATGCCCTAAGGGTCACTGATTCGACCCCATGGGACCTCAGTCTGCCCAGCTGTAAATGGGTATCTAATTTGACCATAAGGAAAGTGAAAGATGCCGAGGGTAGTACCGGCCTCACTGCCCCCTTGTGTACCGAAGGCTTCGTATACAGTGGGATGTGTCCTCGTTATCCCTAATGGGTAGTGGTGACTATGGGATCTACTTCAATTTCACCAAATCAAACAACTTTATCGACACAATAACATAAGAAGTTGGTTGTAAGACTCGATGTTAACTCACCGCCATACACACCCATGTACGATTCGTTACTTACCAAAATTCAGAGGGAAAATACTCGGTCGAGATCTTGTTATGTTATATCTATAAACAATGTTTACATTACCCCTCCGGGGGCAAGAGTATGCAACCTGTAAAACTAGTGAACATTTTCTTGCGAAAGGACACGCACCTCAGGCAACACACCACACCCCAGGCAACACACCACACCCAGGCAACACACCACACCCCAGGCAACACACCACACCCCAGGCAACACACCACACCCCAGGCAACACACCACACCCCAGGCAACACACCACACCTCTGGCAACACACCACACCCCAGGCAACACACCACACCTCAGGCAACACATCACACCTCAGGCAACACACAACACGAGAATCGAATAAAATGTCTATTTACTCGACCCGGGACTTAATAACTGTTGTGTCGGTTCCGTGTGTTTGCTCTTTAATCAGCTGGTGAACGACGCTAAACTGTCAACAATGACGATAATGAAGTTTCCAGTAATAAGTGAACCAACCACATCCCCAGAGTCCAGTGTGCGGGAGGAATGACGTAGTTGCGGGAGGAAAGACGTAGTTGCGGGAGGAAAGACGTAGTTGCGGGAGGAAAGACGTAGTTGAATACAAACACAAGATCATGCACACACTACTAAGCGAGTCCAGCGTAGGAATAACATTTTCTCAGTTAATACGCGATTGACAATTTAATTCTGTTTTTAGTTGACTTTACTTTACGGAGATGATATAACGTGGGTATGGTTGGTTATAGTAACACGACATAGTGTCATGTTAAGTGTTTGGCCCTGAGGGATGACTGATGACCACCGCCTCCACAAAATGTTATTGCGTCTCACTTATAACACTGTCTTCCCCAGCAATATCATTCCACTAGCCATCTGGACTGACGCCAATAACTTGCACCCTCACTATCACCATGCCTCACATTCTTAATACAGCGGCCCTGGGATTAATTTTTGGACCCCGCTGCCTTCAAGATTACACGTCAACAATATTCTTGGCCTGACTCGCCCCCACAAATCACACCACCTGACCTTTTACGTTTCATTAGTCGTCCTACCTTGATCACCCACCAGCATTTTAATTACATTGTCCCGTGTGTCAGTGCCTCTACAACTACTGCAGTATAGGTGACGTACAGGGGCTGAAACACCTGGCCTGGGGAGGAGTTTTAAGAAAGTCTCCCCCAGTACGAGGACAAATTAAAATTACAAAGCAGTTAGTTTATTCATTCATGATTACAATGTAGGTTTATTATTTATGTTTCCCCGACAACCTTCTTCTCCTCCTTCCTTCACGCGACCCCTCCTATTTCCCTTCCATTCATCTTACTTTTCCTCACGTCTCATTTCACCCCCATCCACCCAACCCATAAGTCAATTCTAACCTTTCCTACATCTTTTCCTTTCCATCTTTTCACTATTTACTTCCATCTCTTCCCCAATGTGTTTACCTGCCCCCCTCCCCCAACAGCTGCCACACCAGAGACACATGTGGCTCTTGGGGGCACCTGGAGGACACAATTAATGGGGTCGTGTGTTTACATTACGCATACCTGGAACGTAAAGGAAGGCCGATGTTCCCACGGGTCTCCTTTACTGCCAAGGTGAATTACTACTTGGTGAACTCCTTGTGATTAAAGTACCCCTACCTGGTGACCTTGTGTTAAAACTACCCATACCTGGTGAACTATAAAACTACCCATACCTGGTGAACTCCTTGTGATAAAACTACCTCTACCTGGTGACCTTGTAAAACTACCTCCACCTGGTGACCTCTTGTGTTAAAAGTACCTACCTGGTGACCTCTTGTCGTTAAAACTACCTCTACCTGGTGACCTCTTGTGTTAAAAGTACCTACCTGGTGACCTCTTGTCTTAAAACTACCTCTACCTGGTGACCTCTTTGTGTTAAAACTACCTCTGCCTGGTGACACCTTTGTGTTAAAACTAACTACCTGGTGACCCCTTATGTTTAAACTACCTCTACCTGGTGACCCCTTGTCTAACACGAATTTCTACCAGGTGACATGGCTAATTATGGGTCCCTGATACCTGGAGACGATGTAAATACAGCGCCCCACTGGTATGCACATTGGCTCCGTGTGTGTTTGTAAATTAACATACTGCATGTGCTCAATTTCCTGCATTAGTTCACTTAAGTTAATGTCTTGGTGAACGTGTAAATCCATGCAGGCTACATATGACCGTCTTGGTGAGCGTGTAGGAGGAGGCAGGTGTGGTGTTGGAGGAGGTAGGAGGCAGGGGTGGTGTAAGAGGCAGGAGGCAAGACCCAGGGATGGTGTAGGAGGCAATGCTACACGACGACACAACACACCCACACCCAGAGCTGCACTAACCCAATCAAACGGAGGAAGTATTTTGCCCTCAGCTCACGATCACTATTCTGACACACAACATCGGGAACATCAACAACACATGACTCACACTTAACGTAGCACTGTCGACGGGCGAGTGTGAGTGTTACCCCATGAATATTTGACGAATAATTTGGGTTGTATCTTACTATAGTGGCTACAGGATCACGAGTTATACTATGGGAGGTCGTCTATATATACATGCCGAGGAGAGGAAGGTATACATATGCATAGAGAGAGAGAAGGGAAGGAGTCCACATGAATACGGGGATATTAATATACATGAGAGAGGGGGGAGGGTATCTACATACATGGGGGGGAGGGAAAGAGAGGGGGGTATTCATAAGTTGTCACCGAGTCTAAATATTTGGGGGTAAATTCACTAACAGGAACCAAACAGTTGTTGTAACTACAGAAAATCTTTACCAAATACAGGTAGTTGAAGAAAAAACCGATCATTGCACATGTAAGCCGTAATGGTAAGAATCTTAAACGCTTATAAATGTAGAAAAATTAATAACTATGAATTATGAAAAAAAATATTTGACTTAATTACGAATTTCATTGACGTCGAAATGCCCCCCAAAAAATCTTCTGATAAAAATATTAGTATAAATAAAAATGATGTGAATTATAATAACACCATACGTTATTTCTGAATATTAATGCGTTGTTTGTGAGTATATTTGATCTTTAATGGAGAAATATTCACCAATGACAAGTTTATTCCTGAGGTCCGGGACAACACGAGGAACTAGGGGATTAATGCTCAGGTAACAAGGACACTTATCCCCTTACCTGTACACAGTGAAACTTCCATATAACGGATTTCACTTTCTTGTCATTATTTTTGTTTTTATCTCTCCCTTTCTTCATTCCTCTTTCTCACACTTTCTATCTCACGCCCGTCTAGTCAATTGTCATCGTATCGGTGATTAAGATAATGTAACTAAAATAATATATATAATTAACCTGTAAACCTAAAGTAAACACCGTCCTGGGTAATATTTAAACATTTAGTAGTAAATATATTTTCCCTCCAAGCCGCGAGCGTAAAATTATTCACATTACTGTTTTGGTTAATTATGTAATTTTGAGCCTCTAAAAAGATTAAAAATTATTTTATGAATTATGAAGGCCATACATTATTACCTGTCTGTAATTAACGGCATGGTACTGATGGGGGCTGCGAACAATAACGTATCAGTCATATATATAAAAACATTATATAATTTTTTTTACGTATCCAGACTATCATTTTATACTTGTTCCAGAAGAAAAGAAAAATTGGGGTACAATGTGAGAGATGAATGACCGAGTCCAGAGGGAGTGAGGGACCAGGTTATACTATTAGTACTGTATACTGGTGCCTTACTACTATAGTTGTTAACCAATCAACCCACACACCACGTACACACACACCACGTACACACCCACCACACACACACACACCACCCACACACCACGCGGCACACACACGGGAGACAGGAGGGTGGGAAGGTGCGTCATTGCCACGTGGAGCCACATTACTGCGAGTTGGGGACACGCCAGTCAGGAAATTCAACCACGGGAGGGTAGCAAAGTGACTGGGGGAGGGTGGGAGGGAAGAGGTATCAGGTGGCCTTATTGATTACCACTTGGCCATTTGTCCCCCCTCACACCTTGCCCACACTGGCCATATCACCACACATCTTCTAGCACACTGCCCGCACCCACATTATGGGGGAAAGGGGAAGGGGGCAGGAGGGGAAAGGGGGCCAAGAGGGGAAAGGAAGCAAGAGGGGAAAGGGGCCAAGGAGGGGGAAAGGGGGGCCAAGAGGGGGAAAGGGGGGCCAAGAGGGGGAAAAGGGGGCCAAGAGGGCAGGAGGGGGGAGGGAAGGGGGCGGGAGGTGGGGGGGGGGCAAGAGGTGTAATTATAACGGGCATCAAGGTACAAATCCATTCAGAATGTATGAATAATTTCTGCGTTACCCTCATTAGTGTGAACTCGGCACACAAATAACACAAACATAGAAGAGGTAAAAAAATAATAATAATAATAATTGAAACTTAGACAAAAATCAAAATGAAATTGTACTCGAAAAAAACAAAACATTAGGTTAGGTCACGTTAGGTTAGGTGAGGTGAGGTTAGGTTAGGCGAGGTTAGGTTAGGCGAGGTTAGGTGAGGGGAGGTTAGGTGAGGTGAGGTGAGGTGAGGTGAGGGGAGGTTAGGTTAGGTGAGGTTAGGTTAGGTGAGGCGAGGTTGTATCAGGGTTTGAAACTATCTGACATTCAATGCCTTTAAAAAACACGCGAGTAAAGGTTAAACTCCTCACACCTCACTTACCTCCTCCACCGCCACACACACACACACACACACACACGACTTTACTTACTCTTTAACTCCTAAAACATTATCAGATCAAGTATGAACCCTTTAAACTGATCACTTATACAGCAAAGGAGCAGGTAGAGCAGCTTTACCATAACAGCAGCAGGGGTTAGTCAGCAGCAGTTACAGCAGTACTATAGCAGCTGCTGCATGAAGAACACAATCATAGGAGGTGTAGCGGTTCCCCCAAGTAAGATACAAAAAAAAAAATACAATCAATTACGAACAGCAGGAATATACTACAACAGCAGACGATACAGCAGGTACAACAGCAGACGTTACAGCAGGTACAACAGCAGACGTTACAGCAGGTACAACAGCAGACGATACAACAGTAGGTACAACAACAGAAGCCACAACACACGCCACAGCAAGTAAAACAACAACACAACAACCCTGGAGGCTGAAGTCTTTACTCCTTGGCAGCAGAGAACCGCCGTAAAAGTAAATCAGACACAGAGGCATCAGACTGACAAGGGAACAGAAACAAAAGAGTCGGTCTCAAGGCAACAAAGAGTCGGTCTTAATGCAACAAAGAGTCATAAGTCTGCCAAGAGTGGACGGAGAGGAACCATCTCGGCATTTACCTGTGTATATATGTCATGCGTGTTGGCCAGGTTGGTGTGAGACTCCGCTGAAGGCTGCTGGATGGAGCACTTGATTTTAGACAGACAGACAGACACACACACGCTAATTCACTCCCAACAACAACAACTGCCTCGCCACTCATCTTTCCCCTCTGTCGTGGTAATTTCAATTTATTCGCGCATTTATCATTCATTCTCATTAATTCCCCTTTTCATTTCCCCTCTAATGACAACGACTAATTATTCCCCTTAGGTATCCATCATTTTAGGGCTTTTTTGGGGGGGATTCTTTCTTTTAATTCAACAAACATCTAACGACCCCATCCTGCGTTATCATCATTGCCTCTCATATCTAATTGAGGTGGGGCTTTGTTTTTCATCACACACACACACACACACACACACACACACACACACACACACACTTACTTCTCTTTAAACATCCAACATTCAGAACACTTTTAATGGTACATTCTTTACAGCCATCATACTTGTTTTTAACTATGGGTTGTCTGACCGCCCCTCACACACCTGCCTTACCTAACACCTGCCTCACCTCACACAACCTACCTCACCTCACACAACCTGCCTCACCACACACACCTGCCTCACACTGATAAAAAATTACCCTCAACTTCCCCCATATTATTTGTATTCATACGACCTCATCAAATTTACAATGCAAGAGAGGTACCGCATGATGATGAGCTGGTGGGGGGGGGGGTGATATAAACCCGTGTCACCCATCTCTGTCACCCATCTTTATCATCCACAAGCGACATTTACCCGTATACGAGGGGTGGTGGGTGGGTTGGTGGGTTGGTGGGGTCCAAAGCATCTATATTACCTCACAACGGGCAGGAAGTCGCTACCTCATTCCGGTCACGTAAAGCCATATGTCTTACCCACAGTGCCAAAGGTTACCGCGCCATTCGAGTCACGCATAATGCCACGGTAACAAAACACTCCTCTCACCTCTGCGACACACACTCTAACTCTCTCTCTCTCTCTCTCTCTCTCTCTCTCTCTCTCTCTCTCTCTCTCTCGTCACTACACTACCTCCCACACCTTAGTCACCCGCTCAATGCTCCCACCCCCATTCACCCGAGTTAAGACTGGTCCCCTCGTGTGTGTGTGTGTGTGTTTAGGGCCAGGTAATATCACCTCCAAGTGTTCTTCTCACTAATTAAAGGAGGCAAGTCAGCCATTTTACCTCGCACCGCTATACAAACACACGGATCACCAACGGATAAATTACTCTGTACACCACCTGTTAAGTGTGTTTACCTCCTGCAATAACAAAAGAGCCATTACGTTATTATTACGCTATTACAGGGGTTGTTGACAAAGGGGGGGTAAGGGTAGAGTCAAGCACCGCCATCAATCACGCCCAAATTACTGACGGTTTTATTCAATATTTTAGTGGACACCCCTACCACCACCCCCTCCTCATCATCCCTACCACCACCTCACCCCCTCATCATCATCCCTACCACCACCCTCCTCATCATCCCTACCACCACCCCCTTCCTCATCACCACCACAATCACCCATACCCCCCCACCACCACCATACAAACACACGATTATTACGGCTAACAAATTAATTATACCAATAAAAACAACAAAGGTGCCTATGGGTTCATAACGACTATAAATACACACATACAACTACCTACTACTGTGCACTCTTTGTATACAAATCTGTCAAATCACTTGCATGACAATAATTATTTCCAGTTCCGGAATAATCAGGGATACAACTTAAGGCACCCAGAGCTACTAAGACCACCCCCCCCAGGCGCTCCTCTCATGTCCCAGACCTCCATAAAATATCACGGTGTGAAGGTGTGGAACAACTTACCCCCACCCACCCGAGCAAAGACTACGCTCCCTTCCTTTATATCATCTCTTAAAAAATATTTATTGTCTAAGTATTAATAATTTTTGTAATACCTACTTTATATTCTTACTTTTATTATACCACCAAAAATGTTGTATCAGAAATTATCATACAGATAGATAGAAATTACCATTGCAATAAATATATTTGCCAATAAGACATAATACTGACAGCTCTGTCCTCTTGTTCCACCTTAATACAACCCATGTTGTACTGCTTCCCTCCCTTACCATAGTTATGTATATCAACTCCACTGTAAAATATGCAAAAACTTATTATAAATGTCAAAAATAAATACAAAAATTATTACCACCATGCTATTGTACTATTCCAGATGATACTAAATGTTACATAATACTTCCATGAGATAAATGTACAGTATATATATCAGGTGCCTACAAGAGAGCTCAGACTCTCAACTGGCTCAGCCATGCTAATATTAGGATTTTTACCGACTCTGTATCTGTGTTCTTCTGGCTAAATAAACTGTTTCAATATCAATATCACACAAACAACTATACACACACAAACAACTATACACACATACAATTATACACACACAACTATACACACATACAACTACACACACACAGAACTATACACACACACAGAAATATACACACACAGAACTATACAAACACACATACAAATATACACACACACGTACAATCACAAATACACACACACAAAATACTAAAATTATACATGAATTACCAAGAAAAACTAATTGTCAACTCTGGGCGACAAATGGACCTGACTGTGGCTTGGATAACAACAACAACAACAACAACAACAACAACAACAACAACAACAACACAACAACAACAACAACACAACAACAACAACAACAACACAACAGCAACAACAACAGCAACAACAACAACAACAACAACAACAACAACAACAACAGCAACAACAACAACAACAACAACAACAACAACAACAACACAACAACAACACAACAACAACAACAACACACAACAACAACACAACAACAACAACAACAACAACAACAACACACAACAACAACAACAACAACAACAACAAACAACAACAACAACAACAACACAACAACAACAACAACACAACACAACACAACAACAACAACAACAACAACAACAACAAACAACACAACAACAACAACAACAACAACAACAACAACACAACAACAACAACAACAACAACAACAACAACAACAACAACAACAACAACAACAACAACAACAACAACACAACAACAACAACAACAACAACAACAACACAACACAACAACAACAACAACAACAACAACAGTAGCAACAACAACAACAACAACAACAACAACAACAACAACAACAACAACAACAACAATAAGGAAGACTCTATCACAGCAGAAACTTCTCAACAATAAGCAAATCACTAACCCGTGTACAGTGGCGGACAAAATTACCTGGACACTTGAGGATCACGAGATACAAGAGTAGGAATTTTACCATATTATTCTCAGATTTGTTTATTTAGGGTGTTTTGTGGTTCGGACACAGTATGAGGTGAAAAACAACGAAATTAGATACAAACCAAATTTCCTCCAACCCCCTTGAGGCATGGCCAGAGCAGAGGTGACAAATAAATCCTTCACTATATTTTCAAGCGTTGTCATATTTTGATACTGTGTGTGTGTGTGTGTGTGTGTGTGTGTGTGTGTGTGTTGAACAAGGATATTAGAAGCAAAAATACCAATTAAACATATAAATGAGGTAGATATTATTTATTCTTTGAGTTGATGTAAGTTAGTGTGTACATTTAGCAGTAACAGGAACAAGCACTCTCCACGCTCAAGTGTTTGTTTAAATTACTGGAAAATACCCGCTCAGGTAGACAAATAGGCGACAATTTTAGCCACTGGCCGCTCGACAGTGTGCGGACGTTATTAATACTACCTATATATATGACACTACAGGGACAGAGGACACAACACAAGACCCGAAGGAACGATGACACACAACACAACACCCTGGAAGAGACAGATGAACGCAACACAAGACCCTGGAAGAACAGATGAACAACACAAGACCCTGGAAGAGACAGACGAACACAACACAAGACCCTGGAAGAGACAGAGGAACACAACACAAGACCTGAAGAGACAGATGAACACAACCAACCCCTGGAAGAGACAGATGAACACAACACAAGACCCTGGAAGAGACAGATGAACACAACACAAGACCCTGGAAGAGACAGGTGAACACAACACAACACCCTGGAAGAGACAGTTGAACACAAGACAAGACAATACAACACAACACCCTGGAAGAACAGTTGAACACAAGACAACACAAGACAACACAACACCCTGGAAGAGACAGACGAACGCAAGGCAACACAACACACCCTGGAAGAGACAGATGAACAAAACATAACACCCTGGAAGAGAGTTGAACACAAGACAATACAACACAACACCCTGGAAGAGACAGATGAACAAAACATAACACCCTGGAAGAGACAGATGAACAAACATAACACCCTGGAAGAGAGTTGAACATAAGACAACACAACACAACACCCTGGAAGAGACAGATGAACGCAAGACAAGACCCTGGAAGAGACAGATGACACAACACAAGACCTGGAAGAGACAGATGAACACAACACAAGACTGGAAAGACAGGTGAACACAACACAACACCCTGGAAGAGACAGATGAACGCAAGACAACACAACACCCTGGAAGAGACAGATGAACACAACACAAGACCTGGAAGAGACAGATGAACGCAAGACAAGACAACACAGCAACACCCTGGAAGAGACAGATGAACGCAAGACAAGACAATACAACGCAACACCTGGAAGAGACAGTTGAACACAGACAACAAAGACAACACAACACCCTGGAAGAGACAGATGAACGCAAGACAGAACACAACGCAACACCCTGGAAGAGCAGTTGAACACAAGACAACACAACACCCTGGAAGAGACAGACGAACGCAAGGCAACACAACGCAACACCTGGAAGAGACAGATGAACAAAACACCGGAAGAGACAGATGAACAAAACAAACACCCTGGAAGAGGTTGAACATAAGACAACACAACGCAACACCCTGGAAGAACAGTTGAACACAAGACAAGACAAACACAACACCCTGGAAGAGACAGATGAACAAACATAACACCCTGGAAAGGTTGAACATAAGACAACACAACGCAACACCTGGAAGAGACAGATGAACGCAAGACAAGACAATACAACACAACACCCTGGAAGAGACAGATGAACACAACACAAGACCCTGGAAGAGACAGATGAACACCACAAGACCCTGGAAGAGCAGATGAACACAACACAACACACCCTGGAAGAGACAGATGAACACAACACAAGACCTGGAAGAGACAGATGAACGCAAGACAAGACAACACAACACAACACCTGGAAAGACAGATGAACACAACACAAGACCCTGGAAGAGACAGATGAACACAACACAACACAACACCCTGGAAGAGACAGATGAACACAACACAAGACCCTGGAAGAGACAGATGAACGCAAGACAAGACAACACAACACAACACCCTGGAAGAGACAGATGAACACAACACAACACCCTGGAAGAGACAGATGAACACAACACAAGACCCTGGAAGAGACAGATGAACACAACACAACACAACACCCTGGAAGAGACAGATGAACACAACACAAGACCCTGGAAGAGACAGATGACGCAAGACAAGACAACACAACACAACACGAAGAGCAGATGAACGCAAGACAAGACAATACAACACAACACCCTGGAAGAGACAGATGAACACAACACAAGACCCTGGAAGAGACAGGTGAACAAACACAACACCCTGGAAGAGAGACAGATGAACAACAACACAACACCCTGGAAAGACGATGAACACAACACAAGACCCTGGAAGAGACAGATGAAGCAAGGCAACAACACAACGCAACACCCTGAAGAGACAGATGCAGAAAGACAATACAACGCAACACCTGGAAGACAGTTGAACACAAGACAACACAAGACAACACAACACCCTAGAGACAGACGAACGCAAGGCAACACAACGCAACACCTGGAAGAGACAGATGAACAAAACAACACCCTGGAAGAGAGTTGAACATAAGACAACACAACGCAACACCCTGGAAGAGACAGTTGAACACAAGACAAGACAATACAACACAACACCCTGGAAGAGACAGTTGAACACAAGACAACACAAGACAACACAACACCTGGAAGAGACAGACGAACGCAAGGCAACACAACGCAACACCCTGGAAGAGACAGATGAACAAAACACAACACCCTGGAAGAGAGTTGAACACAAGACAACACAACACAACACCCTGGAAGAGACAGATGAACATAACACAACACCCTGGAGGAGGACAACTGCTCCCTCGGTGGTAGCGATGATGGGAGGAACAATACAGTGTTTTAAGTGGGTTAATAGGGACGTCACCTTTACTAAACAAACCTGTGGCGGCGACGATATGCATCATCCATATTGATCTATACAACACACTAAAGGTTGCGGGGGTCACCATGGTCCATAGTCACACCTGCCTGTACAGTACACACCTGCCTGTACATTACACACTTGCCTGTACAGTACACACCTGCCTGTACATTACACACCTACCTGTACATTACACATCTGCCTGTACAGTACACCTGCCTGTAAATTACACACCTGCCACCTACCTGTGGTACACACCTGCCTGTACATTACACATCTGCCACCTGTCTGTACACACCTGCCATCTACCTGTAGAGTACACACCTTCCATCTACCCGTACAGTACACACCTGTCACCCACCTGTACAGTACACACCTGCCACCTACCTGTACAGTACACACATACCTGTACTACCCACCTGCCACCTACCTGTACAGTACACCTACCTACTCCTTGCCTGCATTACACACCTACCTGTACAGTACACACGCCAGCCCTCCCAACACGTCTAACAATGCCTGGCCACAACTAGAGGCTCATGTAGGGATTTTATCAACATCAGTGTGTGTGTGTGTGTGTGTGTGTGTGTGTGTGTGTGTGTGTGTTGTTGTTTGTGTATGTGTGTGTGTGTGTGTGTGTGTGTGTTTTCGTGTAGCTGGCAAACTTTCAGAATATTTAGCCCAGGTAGGTACAAAAAAAATTTATATTCAATAATTATTCCACAAGTTTCATCACACATTACCACATCAGCACACATGGTCGGTGCGTCAGTAACACTATACCTGTTGTACTTTTGACACTACCGACAAGTGCGTCCGTGGAAAAAGGCGCGTGATAGCTATGACCTAAATCAGATCGAGGTTACCGACTTACAGCTATCACGCACTTTTTTTTTATGTTGGTGTACGTATTACTGAATGAATAAATAAAACTCAAGGTATAAACAGTTCCCAAACAGAATAAAATATAACGGCTCAAATAATAATAATAATAATAATAATAATAATAATAATAATAATAATAATAATAATAGTCACCCGTGCAGCCATGTAAAGACAACCAAGTGTTCAATAGTTAAATGTTCAGAAATATGAAGCCTCTAGTGTTCAATAAACCGACATGATCAATAAATCAAAGACCAGAATCAAACTTGGTCAGCTTAAAGGAGACGTTGACAAGTGGCGGTGCAGCAACAGTTGGGTCTCTCTCTCTCTCTCTCTCTCTCTCTCTCAATTCTATTTGATCAACAGCAACGAGAGAGAGAGAAGAGAGAAGAAGAAGAGAGAGAGAGAGAGAGAGAGAGAGACTAATAGCCTTCTCTACACTACACCTAAATGGTTCCACGTGAATAAACTAAAATCAGACGTGTAATTAATCCCCAGGTATAAACAGGTAGGTTTTTGTACCAAGGTCTTTTAATTATTAAGACATCGTTCTCAAAGGGTTAGGATGTCGTTCTCAAAGGGTTAAGATGTCATGCTCAAGGGTAAGGATGTCGTTCTCAAAGGGTTAAGATGTCATGCTCAAAGGGCTAAGATGTCGTTCTCAAAGGGTTAGGATGTCGTACTCAAAGGGTTAGGATGTCGTACTCAAAGGGTTAGTATGTCGTACTCAAAGGGCTAGGATGTCGTACTCAAAGGGGTTAGGATGTCGTACTCAAAGGGCTAGGATGTCGTACTCAAAGGGTTAGTATGTCGTACTCAAAGGGCTAGGATGTCGTACTCAAAGGGGTTAGGATGTCGTACTCAAAGGGGTTAGGATGTCGTACGCAAGAGGTAAAGATGTCGTATTCAAGGAGTTAATAAGTTGAGTTTCTTCGTATAGTAAATTTCACGACCATGAAGTTAGGACAGGAGGAGGAGGAGGATACGAAAATGGGAGAATAAACAAAGAAAATAGATATTGGAGGAAATGGATTAAACGGACGAAGAGGAGGAGGATAATGGGGGAGGAAGATTAAGAAGAAAATAAATGGGGAAGAAGAGGAGGAAGAGGGGTAAGAGGAAGAAGAGAGAGAAGTTCCCCACTGCGACAGAATAACATTAAAAAAGCTTAATAATATCGTTAAAAAACTGAATACGATTTAAGAAAAGGATTAGCCACAAAACCTTTTATTTACATGAGTGCCCCCCCCCCCCCAGGTGGCGTCTTTATCAGGCAATTACAAAACTTATCGTATTTTTGCTTAAGCGGTGGTCTAACAAAGTACACTTAGGTCAAAAGTTTGAACAGTATAAAAAAGTATAAAACAAACTCCCCAAAACTAGCCTGAAGACAATTTTTAAGTCATCTACCCCCCAAGAACAGGCCAAACCCGAGGTAAACACGAGGAGTAAAATAGACACACGTCGACCACTCCGCCTCACAGCCATCCTCCATCTAATGCTATTAAAGGTGACGCTACGCTTTGTCCGCCACTGGGAGCCGCCCGTCCGCCACCACCACCTGCAGATGCACCACTTCCTATAATTGGTTCTAAAGGCACATTACCAACACAGTACCAACTATCACGATATTTTGGGAGGAAAAGGAACACATATTCTTACCTTCTGATGGAGTAGCATTCTTTATATTTATTGATAGAAAGAAAGAAAGAAAGAAAGAAAGAGTGTAGATTGAAATAAGCAAAGCAACAAAGCCCTGAATCACTTTGTAATTTCGCAAGAAAAATCCCCGCCTTTCCATCTCTAAATAACGAATACATCTGCATAAAAATGAAGGGAGAGGCAATTTTGAAAATGTTATAAATTGTAAAGTTTGGCGCACAGTGCCTGGATACGAGCAAACTTAGTTACACCGCCGCCAAGTTTGTTGATGCAAGATAGTGAAACACGGCAAGTGATGCCCGCAGAGTTGGCCCGCGCAGTGACTAAGTTGCCTGTCAGGCTATTTCACACCTAGGACAGCTCTGCCGGTGCTCGTGCCCCGACACTCCACTCATCTCACTCGCTCGCTGATCCTCGGATCATGGTCTTACCTCGACTTAAAGTATGTAATCCATAATTTTCGGGGGACTTGAAGCTTAAAGCTGAAATTAGCTCGAAACTTTGATCATATATTACCAAGACTCAGCTTCATCACACACTTTATAAAACTTCGGAAAAAATAAGGTAGTGACACTGAGGAGAGTCTTGTGAAGTAAACCAACGCACCAACAAAGACTTCACGGCCCGCTGTATTAAATGATAGTGTTTTAAAATTATAGTAAATTAGTTTTATTACTTCGAACCCAACACAAACTGCTCCCAGGCTGTAACAAGCTGCTTTAGTGCCGTCACCTATACGAAAACGCGGCTGCCGAGTGAATACAGCGCTCACCTCCTTTCTCTGGTGTGTTAAGGGCAACCCACAGTTCATCCAGCTGTGAATGGGTACCTAACTTTGCAGATGGATAAAAAAAATGCTGTCGAGTGCAGCGCCGATCACACCACCCCTTGTGTACACGACTAACTTACAGCGCGCGCGCGTGTGTGTGTGTGTGTGTGTGTGTGTGTGTGTGTAAAATGCCACTGTAACCAGCACCATCATCCAACAAGACAACACACTCTTCACAGCACTCCCCAAGCACTCTTTACTCCCACCAGATATACAACACACCTCACTGTTATAAAGCAATTGTTCCTCGTGTTTAAGTTTTTTCTCTTTCTTATCACAGGGGTTAAGAATCACAACAGTTATACTACGTGTGTCTTTTATACGCGCTCTATACACCGTGATAACATACACAACTCGTGTAGATAGGTCGCACGTGTGTATTCTGCCTGTGATCATACATACACGTTTCACACATACACGTAGCACTATGCAGACTACATGTATGATAATGTAATCACCATTAGCCTAAAAGAGTAGCCCTAGTAACTGGCCTCGAGAGAACACTTCCCAAGCTCCTCCCAACACTCCCCGCCAGCTACCAATATATATTGTTCACAAAAATGCCAAAACTACCACGAGGAAGGAAATGTAAACACCAAGAACTAAACAATGTGTCCGTAATAACTAGTACTTCTTGTTTCTGCTAAGCGCCTTTGTCTTCTTATTTTCTTCACTTTCATCTTAAAATGTCTAGAACTGAGGTAATTTTTATTTTATTTTTTTTTTACTTTCTGTTCTTGCTTCCTACTTTCTGACCTTCCCTAATCCTCGGACTTGAATATAGCCAAGCCTAGCCTAGTCTAACCTAAGCTAAGCTGTTCTATCCAAAACTAAACTAACCCACTTGAAGCCAGGTTATAGACAAAAATTAAGGCATCTTGCCAATATTGCTTCAGAGCTTAATTACCCCCCCCCCCCGCCTTAATATAACCCATTAGGACCAGATCAGCATTAGAGCCCAGGTATAATGGTGCAATAAGGTAAATACACCACGATCATGAAGGTCAGGTTAGGTTAGACAGGGATACAAAAATCAACAAGAACAAGGAACTCCCATTAGCCAATTACTGCCATTCTTCGTCCTACCTCCTCTTCCACCTCCTCCTCCTCCTCTTTGCTTCACTGGTACTCACCCTCCACTCATTATAGATACATAACTCCTATTTAACATCACACTAATTGAAGCCATCCACACCTGACATCACCTGGACACACGACGCTGGGAGTGACTTCACACTGTCATCGACTCTAATTAACAAACCAGGTAAAAAAAAAATACTACCGCATACTTAATTAAAATATCTGTTAACACCTTAAAAAGTATAATGTATGGCAATTAAATTATTATAAATTAAAATATGATTATAAATATAACACACTACTCAGCATACGTCAGCCATCATACCTGTAATCTACTTTACCTGACGGCCTTCTTCACCTGATGGCTGTCACGATATATAAAATTCTATTCGATTATATACATATATATACCATATTACCATAATTTAAACAATTATTCCTAAACCAGGTAAGACCATTATAAGTCCATTAAACGCTTGGAGTGTTTTACAATAATAAATATAATTAATTTATACAATGGTGTGATAATGGTGGTGGTCTGCCAGCGGTGACGGCTGACGTAGTTGTATACGAACACAATGAAAAGTTTTTCGATATAATGAAATATGGAAAAAGTGGATGTGGAATTCATTATTATTATTATCATCATTATCATCATTGTATTATTTCATTATAATTTTTATGTTCATTTTTGGGGGTGGGGTTAGGTTTGGTTAAGGGGGCCTCAAAGCAGTTAATATGAGACTGGAGACCCGGATGAGTGTCGGTCTCCTCATTATGCTCCATATGTCTCCTCTCTGCTCTCCAAGTCTTTATGTTTTAATATTAATCAACATCTTTGGCAATTTTGTGCAATTAATTATATATTGAACAAAAAAAATAAAATTACAATAATACTAAAAATTCCTAAAATAACGACATCACAAAAATAATTCAGTTTCTAAACCTCTTTGCTGTTCGGCCAACCTCAAACACAGCATCACGCTACACAAGATTAATTCCCACCAATATGGAACAATATAGTATTTCCTCACTCACTGCCTAGGTATTTTCCTCCATAAACGACCAACCAATCAATAAGATCACACAGGTGTCATTTTTACCTCACCTGTAGACTGTCAGGATCATTGCTACAGGATTCTCTCTCACTGTATAACCCGCAAGATCTTCACTACAGGGAGTAAATGGAGTTCCTCTAGAGAGTAGTAGTCACCCCGCCCTCCATCCTCCTCCGTGTTTATCCTCCATTGTTAAGTAAATGACGTCTTTATTCCACCACAATTCTCACATCCCGGCTGGGTGGGTGGGTGTGACGCGGCCCAAGCTCCGGGAGGGTGTGAGTAGGGGGGAGGGTGGTGAGAGGGGAGGGGGGGGGGGGTATCCAGCCCATAAGAGCACGTACTGATCGCTATAAGAACAGCCCAGTCCCGACCATTGTAAAAATGTATTCACTCCCATTCAATCTACCTTTTAGCACTGTCACTATGTTTAAATGCCCTGTAGTATGACCTTCTTCCCACCTAGTTATTATATATCATATTTGTATCACTTATGTTAATTGTGTATTAATTGTAAATCAAGTGACTCATTCTCCAATTATGCAACTGTATATTTCCAGCCTTCCGGATGCCATGCTCTTTCAATAAACCGTTTATTATTATTATTATTATTATTATTATTATTATTATTATCACACACACACACACACACACACACACACACACACACACACCTTACCTTACCATACAGGTGTTTTAATTAAAGTCTCATTCTTACCTTGCCTTACCTTACCTTACCTTACCTTCCTCCTCTTACCCTCTGCCATTATTCACTACTCATTACATTTAACAGCCAATCCATGCATTTACCCTAAGCCCCTTTTATTACTTTTCTTCTGTAATATATTATTGTTTTTTCTTTCTTTTATGTCATTTTCATTCTCCTAATTCCCTCTACTTCCATCCATAACAGCTTCTTGTGCTATTTAAATCTCCCTTCCATCGACTTTTCTCGTCCCCTTTTTTGTATTGTATTATTCTAAGTTTATCTTAATGTTCTTTTTAATTCCTCTTTATTCCTCCTCTCCCATTTATCGTCTTCAGATTTGTCTTTCAATTCTCTAATGACCATCTTATCCTAAAAATAAACATCGACTCTCTCATCCCTTCCTTCCTTCCTTCCTTCCTTCCTTCCTTCCTTCCTTCCTTCCTTCCTTCCTTCCTTCCTTCCTTTATCATTTTCCCTTTACCCTACACACCGTGTATACAAATGAGACACAGAAGCAAGAACACGAGAACAACGCACAAGAATAATGATAATAAGCAAGAGAGAAAGTGTAAATTAACAGATAAATAAAGGGGAAGAAGAGGAGGGGAAGAAGGAGGAAGAGGAGGCAGAGGAGCATGAGGAAGAAAGGGAGAGGAGAAGGAGGAGGTGGAAAACGAAGAGGAAGAGGGGGAGGAGGAAGAGGGGGAGAAGGAAGAGGAGAAGGAAGATGGGGATGGAAGAGGAGGTGGTGGAAGAGGAGGGTGGAAGAGGAAGAGGAGGGTGAAAGAAGAGGGTGGAAGATGAGGGTAGAAGATGAAGATGGAAGAGAAAGAGGAGGAAAAGAAGGAAGAAGAGGAGGACGACAAGAGGAAGAAGATGGAAGAGGAGAAGGAAGAGGAAGAAGAAGGGGAAGAGGAGGACTACCTGGCTACTGTGAGGTCATCTGATATACTCGTCAACCCAACCTTGAATTTTGCATGAAGACTTAAAGGTCAGCCGAGCCTCAGCGTCCGGCCAGGCTCCTTCCTGTTGCGTCACACATAATACTCTCTCTCAGGCGTTCTACTGCGTCACAACACTAACCCCAGCGAGCGTACTGTTGCGTCACACACATTATGCGCGCTTCGCACACTGGACATACAATTTCCCCAAAAATTCTGTCTCTGTGGTATACTGCGTCACGCTCCATCACATATCAGCCCCATAACAATTGTCAAAGAAACAGAACATTTACATGATATACCGGAAATACTACGTGTGTGTGTGTGTGTGTGTGTGTGTGTGTGTGTGTGTGTGTGGACAGGTAGGACGGCAGCATGAGGTACACAGAACAGGTAACACAGAAGAATGAGACACAGACTCAAAGCCTCTGTTCATCACACGCCGTCGACCATTAAATCAGATTAATAAAATATCTGTCACCCACGGCAGCCTCACACACCACCCACTGCGGCACTACCTGACGACGACAACAACAACAAACTACAAAAACAACAAACAACAAACTACAACAAACTACAAAAACACTACAAAAACAACAAACAAAAACAAGAACAAAAACCAACTACAAAAAACAACAAACCAACCTACAAAACAAGAACAAACTACAAAATACAAAATTACAGTTGATGTGTCTCGTGGGTTTGATGATCCTAATTTAACACACAAGAGTAAGAAGATGACAGCAACTCAGGGAAGGGAAGGGAAGGGGAGGGGAGGTCATTAATGCAGGATCTCCTACGCCTTGCCCCCTGCATACATCACCTGTATTACCTGGCAGGTGTCTGAGAACCACTGATGAATCCATTACCTGTACAACACGCTAATATAACTAATGTCCCTATAGTAAGGTGTACAATTATATTACTTCACTAACCTGCTATGACCGTAACACACACATACACCACATATACACCACATTAACCCACATACAATGAACAAACCCCACACAGTACTCCCGGACCAATAATACCTCTGGGGACGGACGAGCCAACCTGAATCTGTACCACGGGCAAATTACTCACGCCAGAGGTATAGTATCAGTTGTGGGATATTTATGGGACACCGTCAGGATGATGGGGCAGTGTGACACGCCAGTTAAACACAACAGCGGGTTTCTCTTCCTTTACCTCACTGTTATAAACCATCCAATCAAGTTTAACACACTGGTACCATCAATTCTACATTAATTCATTCTAAGATTAGTATTAGAAAAAAATACTACTGCTACTATTACTACTACCACTAATAGATCACGTTTTTTTTAGAGAGAGGGAAACGAAATGCCTAAACGATATCGTAAAACCAAACTACATAATAACCCTTGACGACCTAAATCACACACCTGGGTTATAACTGTTATCCGTAATACCTGAAACAAACCTACAGGTGTCAAGGTATACAACACCTGCCCACAGTAACATATCTTCCTCTTACCATTACACACCTGTCAGAGTCTCTCATCAACAGGTATAGATCACCTTCAACCCCCCCGTCACGTGTAGTAAAACCTCCCAAATAAATATCTCGTGGTAAATAGTAAGCTTATTCTCCCTGCTGTCTGTCTGTCTGGCCGGGAGCAACAGAGTCCACCCGTCTAGGCACGAATCTGGAAAATGTTAATTAAGAAAGTGTCTAAAACTCGACCCCTAATTACTCCTCGGAGCTGATCTACAAAAATAAACCTCATTCCTACTTCCTCGTGTCCCCCCTCCCTCCCAGCCCCCCTCTGTTGCTCTCCCTGCCTCTCATTTTATCTACAAGGACACAGTGCTATCATAAATGCTGCCTCTCGGTCTCTGCAGGATTACTCGCCCCACAAACTACAAAAGTAGTATCCATTCTTCGCTACTTCTCACAAATAAACAATTCATACTGTATAACTATTTTCTGCTGTAACATAATACCTGCCCACCCACCCCCACACTCAAGCTCTACCAACACAGTTACCTAAGCTTACTCCCAACACTCCCAAACACCTGCCCTCCACCCCCACACTCAAGCTCTACCAACACAGTTACCTAAGCTTACTCCCAAACACCTGCCCTCTACCCCCACACTCAAGCTCTACCAACACACAGTTACCTAAGCTTACTCCCCCCTTACTCCCAAACACCTGCCCTCCCACCCCACACTCAAGCTCTACCAACACACAGTTACCTAAGCTTACTCCCAACACTCCCAAACACCTGCCCTCCACCCCCACACTCAAGCTCTACCAACACACAGTTACCTAAGCTTACTCCCAAACACCTGCCCTCTACCCCCACACTCAAGCTCTACCAACACAGTTATCTAAGCTTACTCCCAACACTCCCAAACACCTGCCCTCCACCCCCACACTCAAGCTCTACCAACACACAGTTACCTAAGCTTACTCCCAACACTCCAAAACACATAACCTAAATTCTGTTGAGATATAACTCGAGTGTCAACAAGAGCCGAGTCCCACTCCACCGTTGAGGGCCTTTGATCTTTTGCCTCGCTACACAGCTTGAGTCACCACTGGACTTTAAACTATTCCACATTAAAATTACGAGTTTAGTTAAGAGTTTATATTGACATGTCACTCTTACACTCATTAAACTGTTACCTGTGCCCACTCTTACACTCATTAAGTAACTGTTACCTGTACCCACTCTTACACTCATTAAGTAACTGTTACCTGTACACACTCTTACACTCATTAAGTAACTGTTACCTGTACCCACTCTTACACTCATTAAGTAACTGTTACCTGTACCCACTCTTACACTCATTAAGTAACTGTTACCTGTACACACTCTTACACTCATTAAGTAACTGTTACCTGTACACACTTACACTCATTAAGTAACTGTTACCTGTACACACTCTTACACTCATTAAGTAACTGTTACCTGTACACACTTACACTCATTAAGTAAGTGTTACCTGTACACACTTATCCTCATCACCTAACCACCTCCTCTTCTTCCTCATTATATCCCTCATCCATCCATCATCCAAAGTCATTAAACCTCCTCATCCATCAATATCTCCCTCCTGGTTTTCCTTACTTAACATATATAAAAATTCTCCTTCATTACCTCTCATCTATCTTCTCTACCAATCAATCTTTCTTTTTTTTTTCAGTGTTAATACTAGCTCTACTTCCTGTCGAATTATCCAACCTTCGTTCTTACTTCCAGGCGCCGCCACGTGTCTCCAGGCGCCGCCACGTGCCATCAGGTGTTGCCACGTGCCATCAGGTGTTGCCACGTGTCATCAGGTGTTGCCACGTGTCATCAGGTGTTGCCACGTGTCATCAGGTGTTGCAATGTGTTACCAGGTGTTGCCATGTCTTATCAGGCGTTGCCATGTGTTATCAGATGTTGCCACGTGTCATCTGATGCTGCCACGTGTTATCAGGTGTTGCCACGTGTCACCTGATGCTGCCACGTGTCACCTGATGCTGCCACGTGTCACCTGATGTTGCCACGTGTCATCTGGTGTTGCCACGTGTCATCTGGTGTTGCCACGTGTCATCTGGTGTTGCCACGTCACCTGGTGTTGCCACGTGTCATCTGGTGTTGCCACGTGTCATCTGGTGTTGCCACGTGTTATCAGGCGTTGCCATGTGTTATCAGGCATTGCCAAGTGTTATCAGGTGTTGCCATGCGTTTTCAGGTGTTGCCACGTGTCATCAGGTGTACTTGTACTATTACTGTCATCTTGTACTTAAGTGTCCATGGCGGTGTTGAGGAGCTCGTGAAGTGACAACCAAGTGACATAAGAACATAAGGAGTCTGCAATAGGCCGGTTGGCCTGTGCATGGCAGCTCCTGTCGAGAGTTACTACCACTCTCTATCATCCATGAATCTATCCAGCCTCCTCTTGAAAATTTCCAGCGTTCCAGCACTTACTACAAAGTTGCTAAGCTTGTTCCACTCGTCCACCACCCTATTTGTGAACCAGTTCCTTCCTATCTCCCTCCTAAACCTAAACTTATCCAACTTAAATCCGTTGCTCCGAGTCCTATCCTGCTCGGATATTATAAGAACTTTATCTATATCCCCTTATTGGATTCCTTTCACCCACTTAAATACTTCTATCATATCTCCCCGCACTCTTCGTCTTTCTAGGGAATGCAAGTTTAGTTTCTTTAACCTATCCTGATATGGAAGGTTTCTAAGTCCCGGAATCATTTTCGTCACTCTTCGCTGCACCGACTCTAGTGAATTGATATCCATTCTATAATAAGGGCACCAGAACTGAACCGCATAATCGAGGTGCGGCCTGACTAGCGCAAGATATAGTTGAAACAGACGAGAACACTCGTCTGTTTCAACCATGTGGCGAGTGACAGTAACAAACTATGGTGTCTTATCTCTCCCACGTAAGTCGATGTGTCTTATTTTTCCCCTAAAATCCAATTTCTTCCCTTTCTACCACAGATTTTTTTCCTACCAGTCTTAGTTCTTTCCTCAACACATGCTCTCGTTACCTCAATATACCATAACGCATCACAGCCCCTCATCACACCTCACAGCCCTCACACCACAGCACCTCTCACACCCCCACAGCCCTCATCACACCTCACACAGCCCCTCCTCACACCCCACAGCCCCTCATCACACTCACAGCCCCCATCATACCTCACAGCCCCCATCACACCTCACAGTCCCCACACCCTCACAGCCCCCATCACACCCCTCACAGCCCCTCATCACACCTCACAGCCCCTCCCCACACCCCACAGCCCTCCCCACACCCACAGCCCTCATCACACCCTCACAGCCCCACACCCCACAGCCCCCCACTCACACCCCTCACAGCCCCTCATCACACCTCACAGCCCCCACACACCTCACACAGCCCCATCACACCCCAGCCCCTCATCACACCTCACAGCCCTCCTCACACCTCAGCCCCTCATCACACCTCACAGCCCCTCACACCCCCTAAGCTCACCTCTCTCCTTCAAGGTAAATACTCAAATGGGATCCAGTCCTAATCAGGCCGGAGTCCTTAATGGCCCCAACTCCTAATGGTTGGGTTGGATTAGGTTAGGTCGGGGCCTATCAGGAGGTGGGGCCCATTTCACTTGCAACCTTTTATTTGAACTGCTAAGCCTCTTAGTGTAGTTCAGTATGGCGCAATCTCATTAATCTATAGTTCACACTCTCACTTGTTTCAATACACCTAAAAAAGGCTTCACCTTCCACCCCTCGTTCCACTAAATCTCCCCTCCCCCTCCCCTCCCAACACCTCCCGTCGCACCCCCCAGCCCGTCACTTCATCCCCCGTCTCATTCCCATTTCTGTCAATAAATGGAGACAGCTGTTACGAAAGAAAGAAAACCGAGTCATCACAATGTTAAACCTTTGACGATGGCGAAGACGATAATGCAGAAACCTGAGTGAAAAAAGTAGACCTTAAGGGCATGGAAGGGGAGGGGAGAGGGGAAAGGAAGGGGGAGGGGGGGGGCAGACCTACAGGTGAGGCCAATAATCGATATAGGAGTGGAGGAGACATCCCCCTCCCCCTATTGTTTTATCTCCGAGGTGGAAATGGCGGTTCATGCACACGGGGCTAGGGGGAGGGATATCACGGGGTACCACGAGAGGAGGAGGTAACAACACTCATTAAAACATAAACAACCCTCACCTGCATTAAGCGTACACACCTGCCTCTAATTAACACACACACACACACACACACACACACACGCACACGCACACACACACCTCGAACCATAATCCTCTTGGCAAATTAAAGTAGATCAATAATCCTGTCACAACTTTAATACCAAATATTCCCGTGTAAAACTAGCAAGGTGAGATAACTGACCACCGCGCTATCATTACATACACACAGTAATTTATATACAGAACCTGGTAGGAGAGTGTGTGTGTGTGTGTGTGTGTGTGTGTGTGTGTGTGTGTGTGTGTGTGTGTGTGTGTTAATAGGACTCTCTTCCCCTGGAGGTCATTACTGAAGCTCTACCTGTTCTTGTGAAGCTCAGGTACTTCCGCCAGTGCTTCTTTGCCTAGCGTATTGAGAACAGGAAACACGATCATTATTTTACAGGGATATGACATTTTTATTTCAAGACAAACTCACAGTCTCCACTCCGGTCAGTCATCAACAGGGTATTGAAGGTTAGTTCCGGGTATTATTGAAGGTTAGTTCCGGGTATTATTGAAGGTTAGTTCCGGGTATTATTGAAGGTTAGTTCTGGGTGGTAATAGTGACGACTCTGCAGACTCTACCGATCGAACCAAACAGAGACCCAGCTGCAACCTCCCACTCACCAGGTCCTTCACACACACACACACACACACACACACACACACACGACCTAGCCTAACTTATAACCCCCTAAAACCAGAGAACCATTAAGATTTGGGTCACTAGAGTTAAACAAAATTAAGGACTGGGAACTTTTCTGAATGAGGCGGGCAAAAATCTACAACAGTGGTTAGGTCAAGTGGTTGGACGGTAAACAATGATCAATAGACCATCGACCAGCCCCGACGTTCCCACCTGCAGCCTCGACCAACTGAATCACTGATTTTTATTTTTTTTTAAAGCGGTCGTCTCTCTCTCTCTCTCTCTCGTCTCATTCTTCAGCTAGCTAAGAGTTCCAACGATATAGCAGCCAGCCAGTGTGCTAAACAAATAAAGTACTAGGACTGTCTTCCTGCTAGCATGTCAGCCAGCCCCACACTGCTAGTCACCCAGCCAGTTCACCAGCCAGCCAGTTCACCAGCCAACAAGCCAGTCAGTTCACCAGCCAGCCAAGTTCACCAACCAAGCAGCAAGCCAGTTCACTAGCTTCCCTCACGCTCTGTATTTATGGGCAGGCCTGTCATGGCAGAAAAAGTTATTCGTTCTTCTCAAAAAAATTAAATAAAATATATGAGGACAAGTGTTGATAATGTAGGGTTAGGGGAGGGAGGGAGGGGAAGAGAGAGGGGAGGGAGGGGAGAAAGGGAGGAGGAGGAGGGAAAGGGAGAGAGGAGGGAGAAAGGGGAGGAGGGAGGAGAAAGGGGAGGAGGGAGAAAGGGGGGGAAGGGGAGAGAGGAGTGTGAAGGCGTCTGGTACGTCAACACAACCCACGACGCACATATTGAAGAGGAACTCCCCCACTTGCTCCCCCATCACCTCAACCTTCACACACACACACACACACACACACACACACACACACACACACACACACCCTCAATTATACGTTATCTATACTCTTTTATTATCAATATTCTACATAATTAAGGCATAGGTATTCCAATTTACAGGACAAAGGTGAGGTGAATGGCTGTGAGCGGACACCTCATTGTGATCACGTGATAAAAATACACCGACACATACTGAACAATCATACACACAAACGTATTAACTAAACAAAGGCGTATGAAGTGTAGAGATGAACATGGATGAGTGAATGATGATCACACACACACACACACACACACACACACACACACACACACACACACACACACACACACACACACACACACACACACACACACACACACACACACACACACACACGTTAAATATTCTCCTTTGCTTAACACTACTAACAAACTTGTAATAAAATGTATTACTAAAAAAAACTGTGGAAAAGGTCCTAGAAATGTTTGAGTGTGAGCACGGATGGCCCCGGTGGACGGCTAATTTGTCAAGGGGCATACATACATACATACATACATACATACATACATACATACATACATACATACATATAATAATAATGATTGCACTTCGTGTAACGAGGATGGCCGGCCCAAGGGTCACCTAGGCTTGAATTTGTTTAAGGTGTAGAAGCTGTCGCCAACACAACAACCACACCCTGGGTTAACGAGCTGCATGACCCAGTGTCAAGGAATAGTCTGAGAAAACCGGACAACTCGCCAACTGCACTGGCTAACCATTACCCCGAAACACGATCCGCAAATCGATTAACATTCGGGTTCCCAATTACTGCTGGGTAGACGTAAATACACACATACATACTTGACTTCCAGCTGTGACCTTCGACCTTCATTGAAATGCCACACCAAACATATTAAAACCTGTACAAAACGTTTACCTTCTTTTAAGTTTGAAGATAATACGAGACGGACAGACGGACAGACAAACGGACGGACGGACAGATAGACAAAACTAAAAGAAAAATACCCCCACCCCCCTCCCATCTCTCTCTATAGCTGGGGATCTAAAATATATTGAAAACCTAATCTAGTCACGCAGAAACATCAAAAGGTCGGCTGTAAAACCCCACTGATGAGCTCTGAACACTTTTCGCTTGATCCTACACACAATCTGATAACAAACATCAAAGTGAAAAATTCAGTAGAAAAACTATAACTAGCAACAAAATAAAACGTATTAAAAAACTTTACCAAGTCATCCACGTGCGGGTATAACTAAGCTAATAAGGTGTCATCCCACTAGCTCGTATGGATGGTTCTGCTCGTCAACACCAGGGGATGGATGGTTCTGCTCGTCAACACCAGGGGATGGATGGTTCTGCTAGTCAACACCAGGGGATGGATGGTTCTGCTAGTCAACACCAGGGGATGGATGGTTCTGCTAGTCAACACCAGGGGATGGATGGTTCTGCTAGTCAACACCAGGGGATGGATGGTTCTGCTAGTCAACACCAGGGGATGGATGGTTCTGCTAGCCAACATCAGAGAAGGGATGGAGTCTTACTAGCACAACACCATGAGATAAAGGGTTCTACTAGCCAACAACACCAGAGACCAACTAGCCAAGGAGAGACGGACCAACAAGCCTACAGCCGAGGATAGACCAGCCACCCAACAAGACATCCATGATATATACCGCTACGAGGAGTGTACAGGCGGTAGCAGTGTGGTACTAGACTTGGCCACTCAATATGAAATGTTCTCAACCTGTCTTTTGGGAGGAACAAAACATCCCAGAATAAACTGACACTCTAGTGATTATATTAACTCCCCCGCCCCGCCCCGCCCCGCCCCGCCTTCATCCAACACGAACATATTTTTTCTTCCAAAGTTAAATTTAGTTAAGGTCGTAATAATTAGAGAGGAACAGCCTTCAAACTCCTGGAATGGGTTAGGTTAGGTTAGGTAACGTACATATGTAAAATGATGCTCATTGGGTCATAGTATTTCACCTTACAGATTTATGAACAGGTATCTCGACTATATTGGCCCAACGATCACTATAATAAAAAAAACAAAAAAAAACAAGACCTTCATATCAACCCTCACCCCCTTCCCTCACCCCTCACATTCTCACCCTCCCTCCCTCACCCCTCACAGGATTCACCCCTCACAGGACAAGGTAGCTAGCTGTACAATATCACGTTCATCAGGGTAGTAAAACTTGCCTGGAGATTCGGATACAAAAACTCTTAGTTAGTTTTAGCGACCATAACAGTGACCCAGGAACCCCCAGATCGATAGGGACCTTTCACTCCCTGGCGGTAAGGTGTGTATAACAGTGGAGTATCGTGTTCACTGTTGCATGCCTTCTCCAGTTACGGTTCGGAAGGTAAAATATTTTCACCCGATCAAAAAATAAATAAATAAATAAATAAATAAAAGAGGAACAGATAAACTAAAGGCCTGATTTCTCCCTACGTAAGGATTATGACACACACACACACACACAAACAATCTAAGTAGCTGGTCCCTTTACAAACATAAAAGGCCCACCAAAGTCTTTTATATCAATTGTTCAAAAAAAAAATCGTAGTCTCAGTGTTCAAATGTTACGGTTCTTCCATCTGTCAACAAACACTACCAAATCTAACAAACAGTTCCCCTGGGGTGTGTGTGTGTGTGTGTGTAGAAGACAAAAATCAAGAGAAACAACCGACAAACAATCACACACACACACACAAAATCCTTTCTCGTCCAGCACCTGAGAGGCGGGCGGCACAAAAGCAAAACTAGGATGAGTAATGGTGGTGGCGCAGAGCAGGCAGACCAGGGCGCGGTGCAGGGGTGGGCTAGGTGCAGTACTGGTGGGTTGGGTGTTGGGGTGGGTTGGGTGGGTGCTGGAGTGAGCTAGGTGCAGTACTGGTGGGTTGGGTGGGTGCTGGGGTGGGGTGGGCTAGGTGCAGTACTGGTGGGTTGGGTGCAGGGGTGGGCTAGGTGCCGGGGTGGATAAACTAATAGCGTCTTGGCAACTCGAGTAGCGGTAAAAGATATCTCCTTAATTACATCATCAAATACTGACAAATCCACATTCTAGTAACCTCGTGTTTAGGTGTTACTTAAAATCACAGTGGACACAACCTCAAGACGTGAAGTGGTGACAAGAAGAAACGACGACTAAAGGAAACAAAACTACGAACACCGAGATAAAAGTAAAAAGACAAACACAACGATCATTCACGTCACACCTTCTCACCATGCGCCCCCCCCCCCCTTACGTGAGGTAGAGTACAATGTTGGAGACTTTAATACTGTGTTTATATGTGTCCGCTCTACTGCCAGGCTCCCAGCGGCCTCGAAGGGAAATACTAAAACTGGCGTCTCACATCCTCATTCACTCCCCTTTAAATTGTTAGATAAGTGAGCCATAGTGGTAGGTCAGGCACAGTTTGGCTTCCTTTCAGCCGTCTCCAACCCACTACCACACCACTCGGTATCCTCAGCCGGACAGAGACACAAACAGCGGGTAGACTCAGTTGTCAGCACTGTTTACACGGGATATTTGCGGCAGTTCACGACACACACACACTACCAACACACCATGTGGGGTTAAGCATAAGGTAACACACACACACACTACCAACACACCATGTGGGGTTGAGCATAAGGTAACACACACACTACCAACACACCATGTGGGGTTAAGCATAAGGTAACACACACTCACACACACACTACCAACACACCATGTGGGGTTAAGCATAAGGTAACACTCACCTTCACTGCCAAGTTGGTTTCGCGCATGCGCTGGATGGTCTCCTGTATTCCTTGCAACTGACGAATATTCTCGTCTGGAAAGAAAAAAAAAACAATATTAATTTATACATACCAAAAAAAATAACACGTAAATAGGAAAGCAGCATCAACAAAAAAATAAACAAACAAAATACAACAGTGAACTTGAACTCTGTCCCAGTGATCCCAAAATCCCTCGGTGATTCTCCTGCCTCCTAGAGCCTCATAGCCTGTGTAATCTCGTTTCCATTTGTGCATGAAACCTCAACCGACAGTCAAGACAAGGCCTTGACAGTAAATGTGTCATGAAAGACGTGGGGAGGAGCACGGCTGGGCCAGGAGGGAGGGAAGGGGGACAGGATGAGGAGGGAGGGGGGGACAGGATGAGGAGGGGACAGGATGAGGAGGGAGGAGTGACAGGATCAGGAGGGAGGAGGAGGAGGGACAGGATCAGGAGGGAGAGGATCAGGAGGGAGGGAAGGAAGCAGGATCAGGAGGGAGGGAAGGAAGCAGGATCAGGAGACAGCCCACCAGTTCAAGTGTTGGGGTGGTATGTTTTTTCAGTAGCCGCCCGAGTATGGAGCACAGGTGGGTGGCTGCAGAGAATGACAGCCATACGCGGCGAAAAACTGACTGGCACATATTCCAAGAACCAAGACTCACAGATCTCCCAGTAACAGAGTTAACCCTTCAGAGTTTGGCACACCTGAAGCGTTTATGGTCAGGTGAAGAGGAGCTTCAGAAGAGGAGCTGCAGAAGAGGAGCAATAGAAGAGCTACAGAAGAGGAGCTATTTAAGAGGACCAACAGAAGAAGAGCTACAGAAGAGGAGCTATATAAGAGGAGCTATATAAGAGGACCTACAGAAGAGGAGCTATATAAGAGGACCAACAGAAGAAGAGCTACAGAAGAGGAGCTATATAAGAGGAGCTATATAAGAGGAGCTATATAAGAGGACCTACAGAAGAGGAGCTATATAAGAGGACCAACAGAAGAAGAGCTACAGAAGAGGAGCTATATAAGAGGAGCTATATAAGAGGAGCTATATAAGAGGACCTACAGAAGAGGAGCTATATAAGAAGAGCTACAGAAGAGCTATATAAGAGGAGCTATATAAGGGGACCAACAGAAGAGGAGCTATATAAGAGGAGCTATGAGAGGACCAACAGAAGAAGAGCTGAAGAGGAGCTATATGAGGGACCAACAGAAGAGGGAGGCTGCAGAAGGAGCTGTATAAGAGGACTAACCAACAGAGAGGGCTATATAAGAGGGCTATATAAGAGGACCAACAGAAGAAGAGCTACAGAGAAGAGGGCTATATAAGAGGAATATATAAGAGGACCTACAGAAGAGCTACAGAGGAGCACCAGACGTAGGAGACAACACACTAATGGAAGCCGCCAAGAGGGGGCGTCACAATACGCGCCAATATCACCTTTGCTGCTGCTGGTGTTAAAGGGAATATGTTCAGGTACCTCCTCGCATGATATACCCCCAAGTTTTGCAAAGTCATGCTTACACAACCACCACGGAAGATAATTCTCTCTCTCTCTCTCTCTCTCTCTCTCTCTCTCTCTCTGCATCTCTCTCTCTCTCTCTCTCTCTCCTGTACAAGTGAACTAATAAACTTGAGAAAAAAGACAACATTCCCTAAACAGCTCCCGATATTCCTGTAGCTATCATGATGTTGTTGTGGTGGCCGGGAGGACACACACACACCACACACACACACACACACACACACACACACACACACACACACACACACACACACACACACACACACACACACACACACACACACACACACCCCATGATGATGTAGATAGGTCAGTAGTACGTCATTATTAACACGAGGCTTTAAAATGTCTTCGTAAACTGTAGGATCCCAGCAATTAAAAAAAATATATATATTTTTTTTTCCAAGTAACTTTCTCTCCGTATTGTCACATTCCACTCAAGTAGATAATTTAAACAGTGCGGGAATAATTCGACACGAGGCGCCGCTCTTCGTATGTTTGGTCTCATTATCGTGAAAACATTTAGAAGAATTATCATCAGGTTCATTTATGTGCGGCCGGTGTACACATGCATGTTGATCTGTTTGAAGAGTTTATATAGGTCACACTGTACTGGGAACTCCCACTTTCATCATCACCCAGTAGTCATCACTCACACTCATCACCAGTAGTCATCACTCACAATCATCACCTTGTAGTCATCACTCACACTCATCGCCATCACCCTGTAGTCATCACTCACACTCATCACCAGTAGTCATCACTCACAATCATCACCTTGTAGTCATCACTCACACTCATCGCCATCACCCTGTAGTCATCACTCACACTCATCACCAGTAGTCATCACTCACACATCATCATCACTAGTAGTCATCTCTCACACTCATCACCAGTAGTCATCACTCACACTCATCACCCTATAGTCATCTCTCACACTCACCACCATCACCACCCTGTAGTCATCACTTGCACTCATCACCACCCTGTAGTCATCACTCACACTCATTACCCTGCACATTCCCCTAACAGTATAGTATCCCCACTCACTCCCTCTCCTTCCCACTCCCTCCCTCTCCTTCCCTCTCATTCGCCTGTCTCTTATTCCCACTATACGCTCATTGCCTTCACCCTGCAACGCCCACGTCTTACTCTTACGCACCGTGTTTCTACCCTGCCCCCTGCCACCACCCTCTGCCCCCTTACAGCACGCCCCCTGCCTCCCTTACAGCACGCCCCCTGCCTCCCTTACATTACCCTGCCCCCTTACAACACTCATCCCCTGTCCCCCGCCACAACCGACACGCGCGAGAAAACAGCAGTAAACGCCTCTGCAGGGATTATCTCTGACACACCAGGAAACAACGCACTCTTTATTCACACACACTCACGCCTCCCACAGCGCTCTACCACGCCACGAAAGAGAGAGAGAGAGAGAGAGAGAGAGAGATATCAAAACCCGCCACTCAGCATATTGCAAAACGTAAAACTCACTATAATAAATGAAGTTTCCGCTTTATGCATATTCACAAAACCGCTGCAACAGACACACACACACACACCACCATCTCATGAATCCTGATCCTGACCAAGGAACACGACATAAACCAGATTCACTACGAAACTCATACACTGTACAGTACACTCTTCGTCTCTCTTCCGTAGCAGACACTACCTGGTAAGACACGATGTAATGGCCAGATATTATTTATAAACTAGACATCATGTTTTTCTTTACAGCGGAGTTTTGTTACAGAAAATAAACCAACTGAACGATGCTAAATATATCTGATGGTTGAATCTCCATAACACATCGTAATTCTTTAATGCTACAAAATAAATAAGATGACATTACAACAACATGAAATATCTCCGGCTAACAATGATGTATCGATGTCAGTGTCCAATACGCCTCCTGAGTGTAAACCCCAGCTGACGAGATGGTGTGGTCGGACCTTACTGATCAGTGGTGATATTCAGAGTGAGGAATATAATGTGACTGATCTATACCTGGATTACGTTACGTTATATTATTAATAAAGCTCTTATTTCCTTGTTTGTATTATCATCTATATCATTGTACTTTTCGAAAACAATATTACGACATCACAAAGAAGAACTAACTTCTCCTCTTAAGATTCACTGGTTCTAACTTGGTGACCCCCCACCCCCCTCCCCGTCTACTGGTACCTAACTTTACACTTGAGGCTGTAAAGTGCAGTGCCATTACAGTGTCTCCTTTAGTATAGAAGGCTTTAATATCTGACATTGGGACCCGTATACTTATGAGACCTGTGGGACAAATCCTCAGGGACACACAGGGCAAGTTCAAGTGTTCGTCAGCAGTGTACTCAGCAGAACACCCCAAGGATACAAGGGTGTCTAGTGCTCGTCACCATCAAGGGGCGCCATATAACACATACATTAACATTTTCAACTTTTCAAAATACGAGTAAAATCTCAGTCCTAAATACAGCAAAATACAGAACAAGTGAAAATATGTTTGTGGTTGTTATCTGCACCAGCTACCATGGCTCAGGGACCTCTGCCATATATTTAATTCGCTGTCAAACTCACTTCATAGGCCCAATAAATCCTGTCATACCGTTATGGTTAATTCCACTATACATTCCTGATAATTCCCATCACTCTGCCTCCAGCCGCCCCTACCCATCCCCTCATCCCATTTGTTCTAGGTATCCCCGTCTGTCTCATCTCCCATTCACTTACCCTATCTCCTATCTCCACATACATCGGTCTACTCTAACTACCATCCCATATATGCAACCCATCTCACTCATCAGGCCAGGTTAGGGTTGACCCCGTGGCCTCACCATCCTCTTGTATCACCTGACTCACCGTAATCTGGTTCAGGCTCTACACATTAATGGTGTTTCTTCACAATACACCAACTCGCTTTTTTGTTAACATTATGTTACACGAGAGTAATATGACTCTTAGTGTTCAATGATATGAGGTCTTATTTCACCTGTTCCACTGTCACACATTATAGACTAAAGAGACAATATAAACTTACTGTACACTAACATTTCAGAAAATTATATATATATATATATATATATATATATATATATATATATATATATATATATATATATATATATATATATATATATATATATATATATATATATATATATATATATATATATATATATATATATATATATATATGCTGATAAACCACAAGGAAAGAAGAAAACACGTGCCCAAGCGCTGTGTAATTCACATCTTCAGGGGTGAGTACAAATAAGGTATATATACAGAGGAGGGTGAGACCAGGTCCACAATGGTCAGGTATTAGGTAATGACCCTACTAATCTTTAAATAGCACACAACGGTTGGTGATCAGGTCAGATGGTCAGGTGACCCGGCCTTTCTCACTGGTTACAAATCTTCTGGTCTCACCCTCCTCTGTGTATATACACCTTGGTTTGTATTTCTCTCGTCTGTACTCACCCCTGAAGATGTGACTGTACGAAAGCGCTTTTGGGAACTTGTGTTTTCTTCCTTGTATATCAGCATATACCTAGATCACGCGCACCAGTGATTTAATACTTATATATATATATATATCATATATATATATATATATATATATATATATATATATATATATATATATATATATATATATATATATATATACATACATACATACATACATACATACATATATATATATATATATATATATATATATATATATGTGTGTGTGTGTGTGTGTGTGTGTGTGTGTGTACACAAACGAACGAAGGAACAAATCCTTATTCTGTACAGGCTCC
The DNA here is from genome assembly GCF_018991925.1 of Homarus americanus. Lineage (NCBI taxonomy): Eukaryota > Metazoa > Arthropoda > Malacostraca > Decapoda > Nephropidae > Homarus > Homarus americanus. Next base: position 250,669 of record NW_024737993.1, on the reverse strand, counting down.
CCAAAATCCAAAGACCTCACGCCGAGAACCCAGCAGTAGCTCTCCTTATGTAAGCAAACTTTGGGGAGCAAGTCTGCCAAAGGACTGAGGAGGGTAAAGCGGTGGGAGGGGAGGCGCCATCAGGATAATCCCAGCGAGGAGGTGGAGGCTCCCAGGGACGAAAAGAATGCTCGGACCCTCAGAGGTAAACATCTCTTCAGAGCCTTCAGCTACTACAGTGATGTCCAGAGGCCATCACTGTCAGGAATCCTTAAAATCTTCAGGAGTCACAGAAATAAAAAGCGAGTGTTATACAAGGCGACACTCTCTTTCCCCAACATTTGTATGCAATGGTTAACACAGTCCTGGACACCCCGTCCAGATCAAGGCCTTTGTCAACAACTGGTAACACCAAGCCTTTCATTATCGAGGCAGTCCTTTGTGCCCTGGACAAGAAAAAAATTATGGAATCAGTCCCATCGCAGTTGGTGACTTCCTCTTCCACGTGTCCGCCGGGGAGCCGACTCACTTTCTAAAAAAATGTCAGGAAAAACTGAGAAAAAATAAAAAATCTCTCTCTCTCTCTCTCTCTCTCTCTCTCTCTCTCTCTCAAACACACACAATATTGGCATTAGATTATAAATACAAAAAGAAATCAACAAGATATCGAAATAAAATAAATTTCATTCAGAATTTACCACAAACATTTACATGAAAACCCACCACTGGCTCGAAGACGTCTCTGATCTCCTGCAATTCATTAATACAGTGTTACTCTCCACCAAAAGACCATCACTGTGGACACACACACACACACATCCTATACTCCCCCTTGTACTAAACGGTTAGGCTAAGTGTACACATCTTATTTCTTGATATTAATTTTCCTGTGTGTGCACATTGTATACAAGATGATTTTCAAGTAAAGTTATTATGTGTAGACCAACGTGTGTCATACCCAATGTGAAGAACAGCCTCTATGTGTGATGTAACTGTACCCGAGTTGTCCTTACTCAATAACTAATTACAATTTATTATAAGGCTTAAGTATTATCGTTTATTAAAGCAGGAGTGTTTATATTCCCAAAGAAACAGTGATTAAAATAATTTGTTGCGATAAGAAAATTGGTAACTCACTCCCTACCCACCTCCCTCACTCCCTACCCACCTCCCACACTCCCTATCCTACCCCCTCACTCCCTACCCACCTCCCACACTCCCTATCCTACCCCCTCACTCCCTACCCACCTCACCCCATCACTCACCCCCACCCAGACCTCACCCCCCCACTCACTCCACCTCCCACACTCCCTATCCTACCCCACCCCCTCCTCCCTCCCACCCACACCTCCCCCTACCCCCTCACTCCCACCCTACCCCCCTCACCCCTACCCACCTCACTCCTATCCCACCCCCTCACTCCCAACCCAACCCCAATACTTTCTACTACAAGGAGCTCTGAGTGCACAAACAATACAATAATTAAAGACTGGATATCTCTAAATAAAGTCTCGACTCCATCTCAAAGGTAAATGTCTGTCTGTGGTTCTCTGTCTCTCATCTTCTCGTTAGTCGTCCCATTAAACAATCAGGCTGAGTCAAAGTCAAGTCTCTCGGTGATCTTTAAATATTGGGATGGTAATAATGACTCTGGTGTAGTGAGAGACATGAGCCCTTGTGTCCTACCCAAGATCAATTATAATCCTCATATGATGCTAAAGTGTTTCTCATCCATCTTTTAAACCATGCGAGAGAAATTTACCACAACCAAAATATTCAATAAACTACAACCTAATCTAATCAAGCCAAGCCAAACCTCACCTCACCTCACCTAACCTAACCTAACCTAACCTAACCTAACCTAACCTTACCTTACCTTACCTAAACTAACCTAACCTAACCTAACCAAACCTCACTTCACCTTACCTAACCTAACCCCACCATAAGGATCAGAGCTCAAGAAAGGTTGAAACATATTATAAAATGGGTCCTTCCTGTTTCACCTGTGAGCCTCGTTTCACCTCGCACACTGTACACAAACCTGACTCGTAAGGTGGCGGGGTGGGTGTAGGGAGAGGCAGCCTGGGTGAAGGAGACGACTGTAAACATTACGTCATTGTGAAGCGGGTGGTGGAGGGGGGGGTAGGGAGGGGGGAGGGAAGGGGAGAGGGAAAAGGACCCGTTCTGAAGAGGCTCATTCCACTGTGCATCTCCCTCCCTTTCTCCTTCCCTCCCTGATCCCTCATACACGCCTCACCCCCTCATACACGTTTCCCCGCCCCCGTTATATCCAACAATAATCGATACAGCCACCATCTGAATATCATCTCTCTCTCTCTCTCTCTCTCGTTTATCCATATCAATTTCGTTTCTTTTTATAAGTTTGTGATGCCGTAACTACCGTATAGTCATTTCCGATCAAATATGAAAATGTACAAAAAAAAACTATGTGAAAATTACTGTAGTGGATTATATAAACAAAGAATAAATTACTAAACATGTAAGTTGGGAGAGTAATGGCTGGCTGGTGTCAACAGATGCCTCGCCTTGTGCTGCACTAAAATGAAAAATTGATTCTGCCATTTTACGGACAGACTTATGGACGATTGAAAGTAGATCTTAAGTTCGATTACGGCTTCAGTAATTAGATAACAGCAGCAGTAATAATAATAATAATAATAATAATAATAATAATAATAATAATAATAATAATAATAATAATATACTTCAGATTGTCCAAAAAAATCTTTCAATTGTGTATAACTTTGAGAGAGAGAGAGAGAGAGAGAGAGAGAGAGAGAGAGAGAGAGAGAGGCACGATTATGTCTGTTCCCTCTCTCCCGTCTTCTACACAACTGCCTTAATCCAGTTGGTTGCCTGTGGTGCAACTCTCGCTCGCTCTAATTCTCTCTCTCTCTCCTTGTATTCCAGGACCTTCCTTGTTCACTCCCTCAGGTCATCTACATTTACCACTGGCTCTTACTTCCCCCACCAGCCAGGAATCTCTTCAGTTTTTCTCTTCTCTCCAACCGCAGCAGCCGACCCCAGCACCCGACCCCAGCACCAGTCCCCAGCACCAGTCCCCAGCAGCCGATCCCAGCACCCGACCCCAGCACCCGACCCCAGCAGCCAACCTCAACACCCAACACCAGTACCCGATCCCAGCATCCGTCCCCAGTACCAGACCCTAGACAGAGCTCAAGTCACCTCGGCTCCAAGACCACAGCCTGACCTTCCCATCTACACAACGTTCACTCATATACTTATATAATGTACCATACCATCTCGAGCCGCTGCCACTCTTCACCGCTACACTTGACATACATCCCCATAAGTTCTTACCTCTTCTGTCACTCCACCTCCCGTCTTTTCCTCGTCAGGGTCTGCTCACCCCTGCCCCCTCCCTCACGTCAGCTCCCTCCTCCCCCCTCCTCCAGCCGTGAGTAGCCGAGGTGGACGACTGGAAAGGCACAAGGAGGCACTCGGGCCTGGGAATTAATGAGGGGTGCCGTGAGGGGGGGAACCTGACCGTCTTGTTCACCTTACACTACACGACCTCCCTGCCCCCCCTTTCTACCATTTTTTTCTCTCACCTACCATGTAACTCACACAGCCAGTACTCTTCCTACCATGTACTCACACAGCCAGTACTCTTCCATGTACTCCACACACACACACCAACTCAATAGGTCTCTCTCTCTCTCTCTCTCTCTCATCTTCCACTATAACCCTCAACGCCCGGCAGATCAGGACAGTTTAAACAGGTTCTGATGGGTCAGTCATTAACTGTGACCCGGTTACTGTTACCTGTCCGTCGAGGCAACACGTCTCCTCATCCTCCTAGTACTGACACAGGTAACTAGGTAAAGGTGGAGTTAGAGACAGAGATGATAAAGATGGAGCTAGAGACATGATAAAGATGGAGCTAGAGAGAGACATGATAAAGGTGGGGTTAGAGAGAGAGAGAGAGAGAGAGACATGATAAAGATGGAGCTAGAGAGAAACATGATAAAGATGGAGCTAGAGAGAGACATGATAAAGATGGAGCTAGAGAGACATGATAAAGATGGAGCTAGAGAGACATCCCACTACGCTTAAGTTAGTCTACCAAAGTCTATTTTTTTTTCTTGTAATTAAATGAACTAAAAGGAAACGTCACCCCGGTAATTCTGTAGTGCTTAAAAAATTTCAACCCGACTCTGAAAAATTAATGGTGTATTTCCGACGTGTAAACAAAAGAAGGTGTAAACAGTTTAACATGACGTTACCCGAAGTGTTCCCCTCTCAACCACACCACAAGTTACTCTTCCTGTAATTACCGCCACTCATATTCCATGACTTTAGATAAATTAAAAAACATTTTCTTTGATGTCTTCATAAAATTAGTCGACCTTAATTTAAAAAGTTACCCAAAGGATTAAAAAAAAATTACGTTCTGAGAAAAATGCTCTTTGATAAATATACAGAAGTCATTTTATCTATCACCATAATAATAAACAATACAATGATCTAGGGTTAATATCGCCAGTCTTTGTCTTAAACTACCATGACTGAATTGTCTCTCTCCCGCACACAAAAGTTTCTCCCAAATTTCACTCAGCCAGCCTCTCCACTCTCAGCTAGCCCTACCCCTCCCACCTCTCCCCTCTCAGCTGGACATGTCACCTGTGAATCACCTCACACCTGTCCTGGCTACCACCTTCTCGCCACAAGTATCACTCTACACCTGGTCATCCACTTCCAAGGACAGGTGCAGGCAGGTGTGGTGGAGGGCAAGAGTTGAGTCACACAAGGCCGCCACGGGACAAAGGCCTACCTGCTGGGCCGCCACCTCTCATGGCCCACTTATTGATTTCCAGTAATTAAAATGAGTGGCACAGGTGGAGGGCCCTCTCAGGTGGCATCTAGAGAGAGAGTGTCTGTCTCCCCCAACCCCTCCCCCCTCCCTCTCTCTCTCGTATCAGGAGGATGAGAGAGAGATAAGAAAAGCCTCTTTATCCCAGCATTTTATATCCTCAACCTCGTTATCGTCCCTCAGCACAACTTAAGGCTTCACACTATTGAAAGATAAACTTGTTACCGGGGTCTACAGAGGCCACCTGTAAACTAAAAGCTTCACTTGATCAACAGACTTGGTACACACACACACACACACACACACACACACACACACACACACACACACGGTCATGTAAAAAAAATGAAAACACAGGAAGAGAATGAGAGAGAAGCAGAGAATTAGTGAATGAGAGAGTCAACAGAGAGAAGCACACAACTGGGGGGAGGAGGCAAGGAGGTTATCTCAACACGTGACTGATGGCCGTATAATTTGCTTTCAGAACTGACGCTAATCTCTCCCCCGGGAGCTACACCCCCCAACACCCGTATAAAAGTCCGAGTCAGGGCGCATCACTTAATGTGTGGTTGAATACGTTTTGTTTTCATTTCATTGTGGGTAAAGGAACAGGGCGCCCGCAAACTACAGAACCTAACCTAACCTAACCCAACACTACCCTAACCTAACCTAAACTGTCTATAACCACAGTAGCTCTACATGTAATATTTAAAATAAATTACCTTTTATACCATCGTGTCCATAAGAAAAATAAGAAAAATAAGGAAACTAAGAAATGTATTACCATGAAACCGTGGCTGGTCCCGGGCAAAACGCATCGTCTACAGTATATAATAATGTAAACTGCCTCAAGAAGAGAAGCGATTTTGTTATTGTGCACCGGGATTCACCCCGCCAGGCAGACCGCACCAGCTTCCTTCTGGCTCTCTCGTCATTTATATTCACTGACGAAAGAAATAACAGCATTCATTTTAGCATTTATTCCAGGACTGACTCGCACTAAAACCCAGTACTCCAGATATATTTCCTCTACCACCAGCTGTCTGTGATACCACCAGCTGTCTACCTTACCACCAGCTGTCTACCTTACCACCACCTGTCTACCCTACCACCAGCTGTCTACCCTCCCCATCTGTCTACGATACCACCAGCTGTTTACCTTACCAGCTGTGTACCCTACCACCAGCTGTCTACCTTACCACCAGCTGTCTACGATACCACCAGCTGTCTACCTTACCATCTGTCTACGATACCACCAGCTGTCTACCCTACCACCAGCTGTCTACCATACCATCTGTCTACGATACCACCAGCTGTCTACCCTACCACCAGTTGTCTACCTTGTCTACCTTACCACCATCTGCCTACGATACCACCAGCTATTTACCTCCCCAGCTGTGTACCCTACCACCAGCTGTCTACCCTACCACCACCTCACTCACTAGAAATCAAAGCAAATTGGTCGCACGTGCACCTCCCAAAACCCTTATCATTAACAAACAATAATACATATTGTTTAAGTTCTCACATCAGTCACAAGAAATCATGCTTCTCTTTAAACACATTCATTGATTAACATTATTTAATTCAACAAGTAAATTAACCTCGACTTTAAATCCGTCCACCGACGCCTGCCAGTCTCTAACCCCATGACCTTCAACCCTTCACCTACTGATCCCAGACCGCCGGGAGGCAGAGAGCCACACATCACCACCATGGACGAAATGTTTTATACCATCGCCATTTTCAAGGGGTGGCATATTATACTGCCCTGTCCACCTGTCAGTCAAAAATATTTCCATTTATTAACTTTAAAAATTGACTCCCTAGAGCGAGAGACCATCACAATTTTCAACTCCATTAACCCTCTTCACTACGGGACGCTAATTTTAATATTTTATTTGGGTTAACACGAGACGATTTTATTCACCTCAGAGGGGAACCCGTACACGAGGGGTTAAACTTTCTGAGGCTTCTTAATCCCACCATCAAGTAATAACTCGAGGAAGAGATAAACAAGAAGGAACAGCTGTCACTTACCAATCAACAAGGTGTCCGTAACTCATCCCTAGACCAAAACAAAAAGCAAAAAACTCTCTATTGGGGTGATCAATGAATATCAGAATGAACACTAAGACTCCTGTTGTGTCGGTACGGTTGTCATAAGCCTTCGTCCGTTGTGTCATTTTCTCAACACAATTTTGCAAAGATAGTTTTTTTAAGTGACTGTAGGCCTACACTATCTCTGTCAAATTGGATCGGATTACTTTACAAACTTCTAATTAAAGACAGATAGGCACACACACTAACTGTTATCATGGACCGGGAAGGTTAAATAAACATAATCTAAATGACTAAAAGGTTTCATCTTTCTGCATTCACCAGTTTGAAGAGTGACAAAAAACAACATACTAACAACAACAACATACTAACAAAAACAACATACTAACAACAACAACATACTAACAAAAACAACATACTACAACACAATACTGACAACAACATACTGACAACATACTAACAACATACTTACAACAACAACAACATACTGACAACAACAACATACTGACAACAACATACTAACAACAACATAATACAAAACATAATAACAACAACAACATACTAACAACAACATACTAACAACAAGCGACATAGTAACAACATAGGCGACATATCACTAAATAAGTAAATAATTAGTAAATAAAAGTACATCGGACCTGCGCCCCTCCCTCCCTCCATCGTGTGTGGACACGGGCATTTGGACATGGGGTTGGGGGTGGACCAGGCGTTTGGACATAGGGATGGAGATGGGGCCGGGGTGGAGTGAACGGGTGAGGGGAGGGCGAACGGGGTGAGGGGAGGGAGTGAACGTGGGTGATGTTACAACCGGTTACTGTGTGCCCAACTTGTAATGCAAATTATATCATAAAATTTTTCTGGCCAAAAAGATAGTTTTTTTTTCCAATTCAGCTTAATTAGAACGATTGAAACCGGGTTAGCCTACACATTAAACGTGTAAGCTCAAGCCTGCAAATATTAGATCAACTTTTTATCATTATCACATTACGGCAACACACTAAAAATATCGCGTTTTTTTTCCTCCTACAACAGCGCCTCGCCTTGATCAACTCCCGCCAAGCTCCTGATATTGTTCTTCCTTATTCTTACCTCCCCCTTCCTCACTCGCCCATATCAACCCTCACTCACCCATAATCTCCCCTCTATACTGCCTCATTATCTGCCCTCACTCACACAATCTCCCCTCCCTACCCCATAATCTCCCCCTCACCCCCACAATCTCCCCACACACCCATAATCTCCTCTCCCACCCCATAATCTCCTCTCCCACCCCATAATTTCCCCTCCCACCCCATAATTTCCTCTCCCACCCCATAATCTCCCCTCTATACTCTTTCATCCTCAATGTTCAATAAATCTTCATAACATACATTTCCTAGTTTTTCCTCTCGGCGTCAATTTCCTCCTTAGACTGGCCATTGAATCTCCTCTTGTATAATGTCTGTTTTCCCCAGTCCTGTATATCACTGTAAAAATTTACTTAACCACTTAAGTATGATGATTTAAACCCTCGAGTATGATGATTTAACCCCATGAAGTATAATGATTTAACACCTTGAAGTATGATGATTTAACACCTTGAAGTATGATGATTTAACACCTTGAAGTATGATGATTTAACCCCTTGAGTATGATGATTTAACGTTTTAAATATGATGATTTAACATTTTGAGTACGATGATTTAACCCCTTGAGTACGATGACTTCTTAAGGGGTTACGTCATCGTATTCAGGAGTTAATCAAAGGAGTTGTGAGTGAGTGTGTGTGTGTGTGTGTGTGTGTGAGTGTGTGTGTGTGAGTGTGTGTGTGTGTGTGTGTGTGTGTGTGTGTGTGTGTGTGTGTGTGTGTGTGTGTGTGTGTGTGTGTACTGACCCCTCACAAGGTGGCCGACATAGGTTATTAGTCTCTCTTTTTGTATATGTCAACAAAGGATCATCCTGTTCTGTAAAAGTAATCTGTAACTCAACAAGAGAGAGAGAGAGAGAAGAAGAGAGGAGAAAAGAAAAGGAGCGAGAGGTAGGTGTGTGATATTCTTACAAGATATAATTAAAACTTAAGATCCCTAAAACACATTTATAGAAGCAATGATTCACCTAAAACTCTTAATGTTATACTACATAGCACCGCATCCAATTACCTCTAAATGGCTGCGTTTTATGGACCCTTCCTAACAAAACCTGCGGGAGTCAAGTGCTGCTTAAAACTGGCCCGGAATTATGTATTTTACGGTGAAATGTTTACTCAGTGATACTATGAACATAACCTTTGTGATGTCATGCGTCTTTTGCCTCGGTCACGATATTTTCTACTATATAACACGTGTATACTTAAGTGATAATCCCTCCAGGCTTCAAAATCAATCGCAGTTTGGTTCTGGGTCAAGCACAGGGCGCCCGACCCGCTAGTACCTCGCTGAAAATAAAGGCGCTGGGGTGGTGACGCTCCGGGAGGCTTTCGGCAGCTCTTCTTTAGTTAGGTTCAACTTGCACACTCCACCATCATCCCTGCCACCACGGTGTCTCCACACTAGGAGCACAACACAACTGGGGTCCCCTTCACTTCACACAGAGGAACACCACACCAGGGGAGGCCACTCTACAGTCAGATGACACACCAGATGCTTCCACCTCCAGTCTACACCAGGGACAGTTACACTTGGGGGTGGACACTGGGGTGGCGGGAGAAGGACAAAGGATAAATCGGGACAACACATCAGTATGAGGTAACCACGTGTTGGGTCGACCACACGAGGGGAGCTACACTAGGGGGGGGGGCTACACTAGGGGGAGGAGGAGCTACACTAGGGGGAGGGGGAGCTGCACTAGGGGAGTGGGGGGGAGCTACACTTGGGGTGAGGGGAACTACACTAGGGGAAAGGGGAACTACTTGGGGGAAGGGGAAATACACTAGGGGAATAGAGGGGAGCTACACTAGGGGGAGAGAATGCTACACTAGGGAGGAGGGTAAATATACACTAAGGGGAGGGGTAAATACACCAAGGGGAGGGGGAGGAGAGTTTAAATTGAGAGAAGGGACACAGTAGGCGGAAGACAAATTAGGAGAACGGAAAAAATACAATTTAGTCTTACAATACTACGAGGAGAGGAGAGGAGTCCACACGGCAAACAACAGAGAAGGAAAAGACAGAAACACAAGAGTTGAGAAAATGTGAGAGAGAGAGAGAGAGGTCTTTGGTGAGGGATACTGGGGGAGAGTTGGACGTTGATGGAGGGGGGAGTAGGGGGAAGGGGAAGTCATGTAAAAAAAAGAGAGAGAGAGAGAGAGAAAGGGGGATTAAATGTACATAGAGAAGAGAAAGGTTATATAGGGAAAGGGAAGGAAGGGGAAGGGAAATACATAAGGAAAAGAGGGCCGCAGAGAAGGGAGGGGCGATAACCCTCTCACATACCATCTTGTCAAAAATAATAACAAAATACTGGTTAAAGGGTTGGGATCAGGTAACTAATTAATCGTCACAGGTATACCTCACTCTGACCTAATTAACGTGATAGTTGCTCGAATGTACTTCCTCACGCTGAACCACCTATTAAAACAGCCCTTCTCACACAACTCCTCACGCTGACCCGATCCAATTTCCGAAAGGGTTAATTCCACAAGAACGCATTACCCATTCCACGCAACGTTTGGAAATTCCTCACTCTATTCCCCTCTTCACGAACACTTATCACATAAATCTGACCTCATCAGTATTCTAACATCGATAACTATTCATATTCCCGAGTTTGACCCCCCCCACCCACCCATCCTCACCCCCCACCCACCCATCCTCACCCACCCCATCCTCAAAAAAAAAAAAATCTTCGTATTACACATTTCCATTTTTTTTCCGTTTTTGTTTTTTTTTCCAAGTCACATCAACCTTCTAAACCACTCTTACATAATGGAGAGACTTAATCCTAATCCACCTCAAGAAGATTTAATCCGAGGCCTTTAACACCTATCTCTCAAGAGACTTAACCTCTCGACCTCATACAGCCTCCCGTCCCATCACACCTGACTGGCGGTTAGCACATCCCTTTAAGATCTTCCACCGTTTAATTTAAGGCTCTATTGTGTTGAGAGTGTGAAGTCTTATTCCCTCCCTCTCTTCCCTACTCCTTCCTGACACTCCTACTCCATCCTGACACTCCTACTCCAGCCTGACACTTCTTCTCCACCTCTTCTTCCTTCTTCTTCCTTTAATTTCTCTCACCCCACCACAAATACTCTCTCTCTCTCAGGAACTACTACTAACCTGTATTCTCTCACCTGTAAAGGATACACACTCACACACTCTTATTTACATCAACAAATCAATATGTATTCTCTAACAAAAGGTAAGGGTTGACTACTTGTATGGTACGGGTTAGTGTGTCACGGGTATGGTACTACTCTTGTTTAGCTTTTATTAGTGACAATAATATATAAATAAACGAACGAATAAATAAATAAATAAATAAAATATATCAGTTTATTTAGGGTAAAAATGTAGAATATTCTTTTGTTTTTCCACGTGCCCAATCCTGTACCACTAACACAGTTCAGTTCACTTTTGTTTGTTTGGTTTGGTGTGAAATAATCCCGCCAGCCTCGGCTTACAAGCTGAACACGACTCAACAGAGATTAAATCCATGTTTCAGTTGATGGTTAATCCAACACGCCTCGGAGACTGTAATCAACTCATCCACACGTTAGTCACCCGGTTGTACAGTCATCCACACGTTATTTACCCGGTTGTATAGTCATCCACACGTTAGTTTGTGAAGCATCAGGAAAGGCGAGAGGATTTTCGTTCGTGACTGTACACTCGCACCAAAAAGTATCGGTGCAGGGTGTGATCGACGACTTCCGAAACGATACGTATACACTGTGATATGTCGGGAAGGTTGGTAGTGTATCCTCATAACCGCCCCCCCCTCCCCACTAGGTGTTGCCATATGGCTGACAATCAGTGTGTTTGTTTCCTCTTTTCGGATTGTTGCTTTGTGTCGACTGAATGATGAGCGAGGGTTCGGTCTCGGTGAACGTGGGTATAAAACAGAGGCAATATGAAGCAGTAGAGATCTACACATGCCAGACGACATGGAAACCTCAGAGGAAACACGAGGAGCTATTATTGCCCTTCATAACGAAGGGTTCGGCGGGTTGGTGTCCACAGGAACACCGCTGCACGATGGATTCGGCAATACCTCGAAACTGGTGCTACAGACGACAGGTCTCGGAGCGGCCGTCCACGCTGCACCACCCCTCAGGACGACCAGGTTGAGTGGTTTATTTGGTAGCATAAATTAATGTGGCAATATTCACAAGTATCACAAATAATTTTGTTAACAGGGAACTCTTCATATTTCATACTGTCTATTTATCACTTCCCGACCTTATTTATAACGGTTTGCTTCACTTGACCAGGGCTGCCAACATACGGCTGGAACAACTCGCCTTTCCCAATACCTATCGTCACTAGTCTCAAATTGTTCACACTACAGTATACACCGATACTTTTTGTTAAGGTTCAATCACAAAGCGATACGATTACTAATTTGGTTCGCTATTTCCCCCTTAGCTTGAACCAATCACGTGTACGGTATTTTTCTCCCCTTAGTTCGAGCCAATCACGTGTACGACATTTTTCTCCCCCTTTAGTTTGAACCAATCACGTGTACGACATTTTTCTCCCCCTTTAGCTTGAGCCAATCACGTTTCTTCTTACATTTAGGCGAAAAAACTAAACCGTACTGTATTCATAAAGCTGACCCTGAATCTTAACCACGACCACCAGGAGGAATTACTGGTATAAGAAATAAATCACCGACCGTAAAATCACGTAAATACTTGAGATACATAATTGGTTCTTCAGGTGTAGTCAATATTGTCCCAGGTGTTCACTATATATAACTAAGATTCGAAACTTCATAGTCATTTACTTCATATCTCTATTTTATTACGGCGTTTGTTTGTTTTCCTTCTAAATAAACATCAAGTTTTACTCTTGATAAACATGCAAATAACGGGCACACAAACCCACAATCAAAAACACAAACAGAAAAAAATCCCAGTAACACACACACACACACACACACACACACACACACACACACACGGCTAAAATTACACCACCTTTGACATCTCTCATTACCTGTGGCCCAGCAGACAAACACAAACTTAGACTATATGCAAATGTGCGTAAATCTCATAATACAGTTCCTCACATTACATTAGTCATGGGGTTAGAGAACACTTTACTTTATGTGTCCACTAAAATATTTCTTATATGACACCAGCTATTGACAGAAAATATTTATAAATCGATATTATTTTATATATATTACTCAACTTCATATAAGTCAACAATTACTAATGTATGTGTGTGTGTGTGTGTGTGTGTGTGTGTACATACCATCCACCTCAACAACTACACCACCACAAGTTTTCAGGTCTTCAAAATTAATTAAAACTCACCTGGTAAACTAAACATAACCTGAAGAGAACTTGATAAATTTATAATGATTTACCGAGAAATAAACATCTGGGCTGATGTTTCAATGTTTGAGGACTAAACAATCTCTATTTGAGCCCTAACACCAGTGGTCGGGGAGAGGTGGTCGTCACACTACCATTAAATACCACGTATCAACAGTCAGAAACTATACCTGGTGTTACGAGAAGGCGAGACAGACAGACAGACAGACAGACTCGGTGCTGATATACACTCAACACACGACTAAAACTACACAATTATCATGACGTATTCACTAGACAACAGAGGCACTACACCACGACACAAGATAACAACACGTCCCACAGGAGAAGAGATCTTGGACAGGTACAGAATATGTCTCAACTCCCTCGCCAACGTCACCTGGACATATTAATTATTTACTTAGAACGAATGGAGGTCATTGCAGAGAATCATATATAATGCTTTGCGAAGTTATTCAAACGACCACTCGAGGTGAAGTAATGTGTCAATAGGGAGGTAAGAGAGGGGAAGGGGAGGTAAGAAAGGGGAAGGGAAGAAGGGAGGGGGGAGGTAAGAGGGAAGGGGAGAATTACTTAAAATCACAATTCAGTGTTTAATTCCCACCTACAGCAATACATTATTATTATTATTATTATTATTATTATTATTATTATTATTATTATTATTATTATTATTATTATTCAGCTTCAACAATCACTACAATTACTCCCACAACACAATTATACACTAAAAAATAAATTATAAAAACACATTATCACTTCCGTGTATTATCCTGGACGAAAAAGAAAAAAAAAGAAGTAATCACCCAAAATTCTCATTACAATTACCAAATTATTGAAACGCTACGACGTGAATTAATAAATGTCAGTAGAGCAACAAACACACACACGTTTTTTCCTCAGTGTTGGAACAGAGATGGGAGGGAGGTGGTGGTCCCGGGGGGCAGCCGACACAGCGCCTCTCTCACCTGCGTTGAATTATCTAGCTTACCACTGGCCCCGACACCTGTGCTGCTGCCTCCTGCCCTACTCTTACCTGTGTGCTGCTCCTGCTGCCTCCTGCCCTACTCTTACCTGTGTGCTGCTGCTGCTGCCTCCTGCCCTACTCTTACCTGTGTGCTGCTCCTGCTGCCTCCTGCCCTACTCTTACCTGTGTGCTGCTGCTGCCTCCTGCCCTACTCTTACCTGTGTGCTGCTGCTGCCTCCTGCCCTACTCTTACCTGTGTGCTGCTGCTGCCTCCTGCCCTCACTCACTCCTACCCTCTCTTGACCCCAACAAACAAGGAATGGGGTTAAGAAAATATATATAAAATCTTTTCGAACAATTTCATTTTTAACCAGAGGAAAAAAAAATAAGGCCAAAACCTAAGCTTCCTTCCCCAGGCGGTTGTTTACACCACACACACCAAATTTTCTTCTCCTGGGCGATATTCATTACAGTGTGGCCAAGTTTACACCCCGGAAGCAAGACCTGTCCACACCCCCCCCCCTTCAAAAGAAAGAGAGAGAGAGAGAGAGAGAGAGAACAATCACAACACTTCACTCTCTCTTTTCTTCCCAACAACCCTTCATCCTAACATTGTCTTCACATATAACAAAATTCCTCAGAGAAGAAAAAAATACAAGGATTTTCTTGGTCTTAAACCCTAAAAAAAAAAAAACCTACCTATCACTACTTATAATACTACTCACTATTGGCACAGCTCCAGCGTTTGCCCCTCCTGGTGTATGGTTCCTCGCTAAAATCTTCCATTAATCTGAATCCCTAACTTGTACTCAAAGTGATCTTAACGCCTCACTTCTTATCGCTACACCTGACCAGTAATCCATTAACTTCTGACTCCTTACAGCTTAGTATTATCATCTCCATATTGAATAAGAAGATGAGAGAGAGGCCAGGTGCTGAGAGAGAGGGTGAAATTTGGAACCTGTTTTAGATGCGGGTAAGGTAAGGTAAGGTAAGGTAAGGTAAGGTAAGGTAAGGTAAGGTAAGGAAAGGAAAGGAAAGGAAAGGAAAGGAAAGGATAGGATAGGATAGGATATTCAGGGAACACATTAGACTTGCTCAAAATTAAGTCGTTAATTAATAGAAGAGAAGAAAGAACGGAAGGTGATTAAAGATGCAGTTATGATGATTAATTAAGCAGGTGCACAGAGGATGGACAGGTGCAGGTGAGATGGAGGAGGTAGAGTGTTAGGTAGTGTCAGGCCGTGTTAGGTCGAGTGTCAAGTAGAATGAGGTGTAGGACTCTTACCGTACGTCGCAAAATGGCAAGACTAATTCGCTCTTAGGAAAGAAAATAAAGAGCTCTGTGACAACTACGCGGTACACGAAGGCCCTGGCTGTACGAGGAACCCAGTACAATATACAATAGTTTCTTTCCCCAACCTCCCAGTATGAGCTCTTTGACCTTTGAGTACGGCCTCCTCACAAGCCCGATCTCACAGTACACCCTACCCCCCCTCCCCGACCTCACAGTACAGCCTAACCCTCCCCGACCTCACAGTACAGCCTAACCCCTCCCCGACCTCACAGTACAGCCTAACCCCTCCCCGACCTCACAGTACAGCCTAACCCCCCTCCCCGACCTCACAACATAGCCTTCTCTTCCCTCATAGCCTAGTATAGCATTTTCCTTTCCCACCCGACCTCCCAGAATAGCCTCTCTATCACCTTCTCCCACCATGTTTAGTGTTACATTAATATCACTGATGACGGTAAATATCGGCCATCAACGGTGTACCCGGCCATCAGTGTAAAGTATCGCAGTTCGGAGGCCGCTAAAGACCCAGTAATGTTTAATTTAGTAAGGGTTTTGAGGGGTTGTGGGAGCTGGCACAAGAGACATCAGACTTGGGGCTCTCAAGACTCGACACGCTGTACACTCCCTTCTCGTGTTCAGGGGAGGATAACACTATACAAGACTCGATGCAAGTTTAATACCATATAGAGTAAAAGTTGTTAATTTTTTTTAATCCCTCAATATACGGGCTAAAACCTTCAACAAACTGGACCCAGAACCATCATCGACTGACCCAACGATTGGCCAAATGGAATCCAGTCATAACCTATCCAATAAAATTGTGGTCCACTCCCA
This sequence comes from Homarus americanus, assembly GCF_018991925.1. Classification (NCBI taxonomy): domain Eukaryota; kingdom Metazoa; phylum Arthropoda; class Malacostraca; order Decapoda; family Nephropidae; genus Homarus; species Homarus americanus. The sequence goes on along the minus strand of NW_024737993.1, from coordinate 234,177 downwards.
ATGGTCAATCATGTTAGAGTACGCCAAGGAGGCAATATGGCCGGTACTGCACTCGACCGCTTTCACTTCCCCAAATATAATGCCAGGTGTCGATTCACAGCCAGGTGGTCTGCGAGTGTTCCGATATCGAACCATCAACTCTTACGACAGGAGACGAGCGCTGCCACCCCGTAGGCCTTAAATCCTAATGGTAATGTTAGATTAGATTGGGGGACTGTCAGGCAGGTAACCCAATTAACCTGTAAACCCGGTATATTCTCGGTAAATCAGGTGAATGACAAACTGGATGGGTGGAGGATGATGATATCGGGTGGTGGTGGTGGTGGCCGGGTGGGTGGAGGTGTGGTGGTAATTGGGAGGGGAGGGGGGGAGGTAACTGGCCAACCACCACTTACACCAACACCACCACTGACGACCTACACAACCACCACCACTAGGGGTCCACACCATCACCACCACTAGGGGCCCACACCATCATCACCACCACTAGGGGCCCACGCCATCACCACCACCACCATTAGGGGTCCACACCACCATCACCACCACTAGGGGCCCACACCACCACCATCACCACTAGGGGCCCACACAACCACCATCACCACTAGGGGCCCACACAACCACCATCACCACCACTAGGGGCCCACACCATCACCACTAAGGCTCCACACATCCACCACAAAGAGGTATCCAGGAGTCTTGGTGGTACAGGAACAAAGTGTTTATACAGGTAAACGTCAAGCAAACAAAGCCTGTATTCTGTCAACACACACACAGTTTAACTTAACCCTCCGTGAGAGAGAGAGCGAGAGAGAGAGAGAGAGACATGGAACGGTATAGAAGGTATGAGGAACGGTATAGAAGGTATGAGGAACGGCATAGAAGGTATGAGGAACGGTATAGAAGGTATGAGGAACGGTATAGAAGGTATGAGGAACGGTATACGAGATAGTGGAGGAAGTTAATAGCATGATAGGTACACTCCTAGTCGGTAATACCTCATACCGACGGGCTGACGCGACTAAACACCATCACCGCAGCTATATGGAGCGCCACTCACCTGCCATACACCACTAAAGATCAAGATCAAGCTTTGGAGAAAAAAATCACCACCGAGCGTGAGTTGACAATTCCCTCGAGTGCAGTCTATTAAGCGGAACCCCATCACCTCTCTACCCCCTGCCTGTAGTGTGTTTGATCTGACGTCACAAAACACACGTGGCGGTCTGTTTACATTGGGTGGTTAGGGGCGGCGTATCCCTCACGTATGTAATGGAACATCCGAACCATTTTCTAGTTACAAGCTGAAGTGCACTGTAACGCAGATAATACTTAAGGTTGGTTAGGTTAGGTTAGGACAAGAGAATTTGGCTAACAAGGAAAATAATAAACAACGATTGAACAACCCAACGAGAGAGAGAGAGAGAAACAAGTGACAAGGAAATATTGTCTTTTCATATTTAAATTGGTTTTAACGTGAATATAAACCCTTTTACATCTTTTAAGAGAAGCAGAGTAATTATCTGATCAAACACAACTAGTGAGAAGGAATTTACATTTTTTTCCCCGTAAGGAAAAAACTTTCAAAAGGATCATTCTATTAAGAATAAAATATGAGGGTGGTGCGCTGTGTACCTTAGCTAACAAGAATTAAAAAAAGAAGTGGAAGAATTCTTTGCCCCGCACAAACATGGATTCAGCAGGTTAGGTTAGGTTCCTCAACACCTCTGGATACCTGTGCCAACCAGCTCTTATTAAGAATGGTCACTTGTGTGTGTGTGTGTGTGTGTGTGCTTGCTTTACGGTGGTCACAGGAAGGGGCTACCCTGAGCAGTTGGTCTTGTTTCCTGACGAAGGTTGTACTGTACGACCCTCACGTCCACACTATCCCTCGAGGCAGCGTCAAAAACATCTCCTTCGTATTTCTCGACAGACGTTATTTGACGAAAGCACAGGATTAGTTTTTGTCGTCTTTCCACCTGAACTATATTTCTTATTTTTAATATACGAGGCACTTGAACAAGGACGGGTGCGTGCGTGAGGGGGCGTGCGTGAGTCTCCTAAATAAAATGGCGTGTGCAGGGAAGAACAGTATTGTGGGTACGGAAGACCAGGTTATTAAGACTACATCACACAAGACTTTTAGAGAACAGTATCGTGAGTACGGAAGACAAGGGTATTAAGACTACATCATTCAAGAAGAAGATAAATAACTGCTCTCAGGTGTATAAGTCAAAAGGAATTACAACAACTATACTACGCCTGGCTGTGGTCGCATCCCTTCTGTTGCTAAATTCAATGCCGCATCACCCACTTCCATTGCGACGGTAGATGGGAGAGCGTGATTAAGAGCCCCAGTTCTCATTAATGGCAGCTACCAGTTAAACCTCTGGTGGTAGTTGTTGTTGTTATTATTATTATTATTATTTGGCAAAATCGATCTGATGCTGTGCTCGAGGTCGTTAGATCCACAAGTCGCTGGAAGACGGTGGCCACGATCACCTCCAGGATGTAGTGCCGAGGAGGTCAACACACATGACGCTGAGCGGTGGCTGGTGTTTGTCGCTGTCACGTCGAACAGCATAGTGGCCACGAGGTCTTGCTGGACCAACTCCTCCAATGAGGTGATGACCACTCTGGCCACATCGTCTGTCCCAGTGGTCTTGGCGACAGCGAGGAGCTAAGTGACCACATATAAATTAAATATCCCACTACATCTTAGCCACACTGTACGTCACTACACTATATATGAAACAATGAAAATTCCAACCTGTTTATATAGTACATTTCAGCTTTACTCTCCAAATTTCAAACATTACATCAGTAAGAACACCAATTTAGGGTACAAAAAAATAATGGATTTCTTCAAAAACAAACGATACCTCTACAGCAGCTCTGAGGACCTCCGCCACTTGGATGACTTTTCAGAAGAAGAGCAACAAAAAACCGTCGTTCAAAACTACTACCTCAGCAAGCAGAAAGATCAACTTACCAAGGAACACAAGGACATGAGCGCAGAGGAGCGTCTACAGCAGTACGAGGAGTGGAACAAAGATGTTGACGGACAGCGCCTCCTCTGCGCTCGTGCCCTCAAACTAACCTACAGCCAATTTATGACATCGAAAGTCAAGTCAAAGAAAGTGAGAAGTCGCTTGGGCTCTCGCGAACGCAAGTGAAAATTCTATCACCCTCATCATTGACATAAAAACTCATTGTAAATACCTGTCAATACATAATAAATGATCAAACAATAGTAACATGTGCTTTAATTATTTCTTTTCCTTTTATGCTAAAATGATATAACTTAAGGTCAGTTTATGATACCTACAAACTTATATATACTGTAAGATAGAGCAGCTCCAGGTGTAGGAACACAGTTAGAATGATATTGGGGTTTAAGACAGGTAAAAAAAAATGGATTCAAGGTTTCATTAATATAAGACAATTAAGAGGAAATTGTTTCTGACTGGTGTATGCAAGGCAAAGTTGTGAATATATCTGCGACTAAATTAAGATTTGGCGGTCAATTTGTGGTTTCAAGTAACCACGGAATTTGTTATTAGAAACATTGTTTTTTCCCCAATAGTTCAAACAATTGTAAGACACTTTTCTTCTATGACGTTTCCCTCGCAAACTACCTTAAAATTACCTAACCTGACCCTGACACTGTCTTAGAGAAATTCCTACCGTACAATAGCCCAACCTGCACCTCCTCCCCAATAGCACACAGTAGACCAACCTGCACCTCCTCCCCAATAGCACACAGTAGCCCAACCTGCACCTAGTCCCCAGTAGCACACAGTAGCCCGACCTGCACCTCTTCCCCAATAGCACACAGTAGACCAACCTGCACCTAGTCCTCAATTGCACACAGTAGCCCGACCTGCACCTCTTCCCCAATAGCACACAGTAGCCAACCTGCACCTAGTCCTCAATAGCACACAGTAGACCAACCTGTACCTCTTCCCCAATAGCACACAGTAGACCAACCTGCACCTAGTCCTCAATTGCACACAGTAGCCCGACCTGCACCTCTTCCCCAATAGCACACAGTAGACCAACCTGCACCTAGTCCTCAATTGCACACAGTAGCCCGACCTGCACCTCTTCCCCAACAGCACACAGTAGACCAACCTGCACCTCTTCCCCAATAGCACACAGTAGCCCAACCTGCACCTCCTCCCCAATAGCACACAGTAGACCAACCTGCACCCCACGTCACAACTGGTGGCTGGCGGCGTGTGTCCCGGCCCAAGCCTTAAAGGGGATACCGTTTTACGCCACAAAATCACTTGCTGGCACCACGGGGCAAAGAAGCGTTGATTAAATCCCGAACCGAGGGAAAGAAAACCCCTGGGGGCCTTTTACAAGCTGTCTACACCCTGGAGGAGAGAGGTATCTGGGCTAATGGGGTGATGGACACACGCACATCAATGAACTCTCTCTCTCTCTCTCTCTCTCTCTCTCTCTCTCTAGGGCAATGAACGGCATCTTCCCCACTAATATGTTGAAAGAACACAGGTTAGGTTAGGTTAGGTTAGGTTAGGTTTTAGCTCTCATGACTCGAAACCCACCAATCAGGTAACATATCTAGGTGTCAGACATTAACAACACCACTCGCGGTATCTCTCTCCGTCGTTGAGTAGTTAGGGGTACAAGCTTATTACAAAGGATCCCAAACTACGCTAATTTCTGGTGACGAAGAGGTTTCCGAGACTCATCCAAACAACTTATAATATTTTGATGAATACGGTAAAAGCGTAAGTTGTTTCCACGTTAAAGAAAAGAACAAAAACAGGTTATCTTGTTTCATCCAAGTTCCCAGTGGCAGCGTACCCCCCCTCCTTCCTTCCCTGCCCTACCAGCATGGAAATTTCCTCTTCGGTCTTCATCATATAAAACTCACCCACCCGCCTACCTAACCCCCCCAAAAAATTCTGTCGGTACTCTCTCCCATCAATGAACCCTGACTCATGAACCTGTGAATCCGAGACATGAGAGTGTTAGGTTCATAGATGGTGCACACTGCGTGATGTCTCGGATTCACAGGTTCATGGATCTCAGGGTTCATTGATGGGTGAGAGTACTGACACGACTTATTTGGAGTGGATGTACTGTGTGCCGACTGGTTTTAAACAGGCGAAATAACCAAATCAAACCAAACCAACAAGCAACTAGTTAATGTTAAACCTCACGCCTGGAACACATACGGCAAAAAATTCTATAAAAAAAATAAAATAACAAAAGCAAATATTCTATACTCCTCTCCCTGAATAAGCTTTTAATAACGCCCAACATTTTAATAACCAGGAATCCTGCAGCTGACATTAATTACACGTTAGACTACAGTATAGCCTTTCAAAGCCTCGCTAACCCTGCTATAGCTCTCATAAGGCAGCTGTATCCGGCCATGCAATACAACATAGGAAATTACAATAGTTAGGTTGTTTACACGGCTGGCACATACCATTGGCATTCAACGTGGGAAAAGTGTTTGTCTCTGTTATAAAAAATGTAAGTTAGTAAGATCGTGATAGGTACAGACACCGCCAGAATGACCCAGGTAGTACAGACGCCACCAGAATGACCCAGGTAGTACAGACGCCGCCAGAATGACCCAAAATGACCCAGGTAGTACAGACACCGCCAGAATGACCCAGGTAGTACAGACGCCACCAGAATGACCCAGGTAGTACAGACGCCGCCAGAATGACCCAGGTACAGACACCGCCAGAATGAGAGGTACAGACACCGCCAGAATGACCCAGGTAGTACAGACACCGCCAGAATGACCCAGGTAGTACAGACACCGCCAGAATGACCCAGGTAGTACAGACACCGCCAGAATGACCCAGGTAGTACAGACACCGCCAGAATGACCCAGGCAGGGCAGACGCCACCAGAATGACCCAGGTAGACGCCAGAAATGACCCAGGTAGTACAGACGCCACCAGAATGACCCAGGTAGTACAGACACCGCCAGAATGACCCAGGTAGTACAGGACGCCACCAGAATGACCCAGGGGTAGTACAGACACGCCAGAATGACCCAGGTAGCCAGACACCGCCAGAATGACCCAGGTGGTACAGACACCACCAGAATGACCTGGTAGTACCAGACACCGCCAGAATGACCCGGTAGGACGCCACCAGAATACGGTGGTACAGACGCGCCAGAATGACCCAGGTGTACAGACGCCACCAGAATGACCCAGGTAGTACCACCAGAATGACCCAGGTAGTACAGACGCCACCAGAATGACCCAGGTAGTACAGACACCACCAGAATGACCCAGGTAGTACAGACGACCGCCAGCCACCAGAATGACCCAGGTAGTACAGACGCCACCAGAATGACCCAGGTAGTACAGACGCCACCAGAATGACCCAGGTAGTACAGACGCCACCAGAATGACCCGGTAGTACAGACGCCACCAGAATGACCCAGGTAGTACAGACGCCACCAGACGCCCAGGTAGTACAGACGCCACCAGACGACCCACCAGAATGACCCAGGTAGCAGACGCCACCAGAATGACCCAGGTACCAACAGACACCACCAGAATGACCCAGGTAGTACAGACGCCGCCAGAATGACCCAGGTAATACAGACGCCACCAGAATGACCCAGGTAGTACAGACGCCACCAGAATGACCCAGGTAGAGTTAATATCCAAAAAGCATGTGTTCGCTGGCCAGACAGAGTGAGAGAAAACGTATGAAACTTTGCAGGGTAAACTTAAGACAATGCAGTAGACCTCAGTGCTTGGGGGGTAGTTGCGCGTGAGAGCTGACGTTACCATAGGATTTTATAAGCTGTTTCGTACTACATAAATTTGGTCATACAGTCAGGGTGGACGCTTGTACAGGTAGAAAACATGACGGTGTCCTTATATGAGCAAAGATTCTACATATATACGGCTCTGACAGCAACATTTTTTTTACTCTAGTTCATCTAAATACTGTACTAAAGATTCCTCTTCCATCTCTTCATTGATCACTCATTCAGAATGTTATCAAAATTATTTATAACTTTTAACTTATAATCTACAAAGACTTAAGTGACAAGACTGTGTTCAACGTCGCTATAATTTCCTATTGATTAAAACATAACAAACAGGTCTTTAAGTACTCCTGATCCAGTACAGTTTACGGGTTTGTTTTTTATACAGGAAATACTTACGACACAGTAGTTGTTCCTCACACAGCAAAAATTATATCTAAAGTTATTCAATACTAAAAAAAAAAATATATATCACGAGAAAGATGGATGATATCACTTAACTTCTCGTACTTGACTTGCGAAATATTCCTCGCTTAACGTAACCAAACCAAACCAAACCAAACCAAACCAAACCAAACCATCAACCACCTATAACCAAACTTATACACAGTTTATTGGCCAGGGTATAAGACAGCCTCGCTTACATTCCTCACACAATTTCCTTAAACCTGGTCGTTGTTGGTCGCTCCACAGATCAATGGCGACATTCTCCTCCTCCCTCGTAAAGCTGCTTGTCCCTCAATGACCAAGTCTCAGGTCAGAGGTAAGACTTGACCGAATTTCTTTTATGCTTTTTTGGTTTTTAACCAGGGATAACGGTGAACCACTTTTAACAGGCAAAAGGTCCTCTGATGTAAAACGTTGACTCACTTCCTCCCGGGTGCCTACGACTGATGGTCATCGCTCATATTTTAAAAGACTAATAGAAGCAGCCTCAGTTTTTGTGGTCTTAAAAGACTTTTACTTATGGGGTAAATTTTACAGGTCGCTAAAATACAATAACTTGCGGTAGGTGGGTGGGGTGGGTTGGATGAGTGGGTGGGGTGGGTTTGATGGGTTGGATGAGTGGGTGGGGTGGGTTTGATGGGTTGGATGAGTGGGTGGGGTGGTTTGGAGCCACAAGGAATTTATAGAAGAAAAAAAACCTGTTGGAAATATAAGTCACGACGATACTATATAGAGAAGATAATTTCTGCTACAGTTAATGACCATCTCTTAGGTGTTATTATTACCTGATAATATCAAGTACTATAAATATGGTGTCTTTAGAGGAAGATACTGATTGTCTTTAGTTAAAATGTCATGAAAAAAAAAGAGATTGTGTTGAAGACGTAGGGAAAAGAGAAATAAAATGGAAAAGTATAAATAATTTGAGGTCGACTAGATCGCTACATTATTTTTTCCCCCTCACGTGTACTTGTTCTTCTTCTTTCCTGTTCATTTACCCTTTACAGGAATACATTGTGGTAAGTTTTCTGTCTAGCTTAAGAGGAAGGACTAATCTTACAGCGCCAAGGGACGTTAAAGAGAGTCGTATCAACAGTGACATACAAGAGTTAAAGAGAGGAAAAAATAATAGTTTGGTATAATTAAAGTTTTCACAAATTCACAAAGGAGATTTTTCACGATATTAAAAGAGATTTACAAACACACACAAATATAAACTCTCACACACACAAATATAAACTCTCACACACACAAACACACTCCTACTTACACATACAAACACTCACACTCTCACCGGTCAGGCTAATTTACACGAGCCACTTCCAGGTCCTTGAGATTTCATTAGTGAGAGCCTGTACAGTGTTATCAGGGCTGGAGGAGCGGCCGAGAGCACTCCTGAGTCGAGCAAGACGTCAACGAAGGGAAATACAACTCTCCTTGAAAGAGCGTCCGGGGAGAGAGGGGAGAGGAGAGAAGGGACAGGAGAGAGGGGAGAGGAGGGGAGAGGGAGAGGGAGAGGAGAGGAGAGGAGAGAGGAGGAGGTGAGGATGAGAGGAGAGACGGGAGAGGAGGTGAGGATGAGAGGAGGTGAGGATGAGAGGAGAGAGGGGAGAGACGAGGAAATATATACGATGGTTAACAGGTGAGGCAAAACATAACAGTCCTTATGTAACAAAACAATAACATGTCACTCCACTAATCACACACACAACACAAGGTCACAAAACAATACCTTACACACTCACGGTATAATAAGACTTCTATGGCATTGTTGACCGAGAAGAAGCCATCACGAGACCCGGTACAAGTTCGTGCCTGAATGACCGAGGAATCTGTCGAGCCATCACTCTCTCTTAATTCACTTCAGTATCTGTAGGACTTTTGGAACCACCCGTCTTGCGGCGACACCGTGGCCGCAGGAGTTGGCAAGCTGCCTTCACCCACCACGGAGAACCATCAACAACCGACTCTTATGTTATTTTTGGTGATCAGAACCTCAGCGAAACACTCCCTCGTTCTACCTATTTATCATTTTACCTGTTAAATACAATCACATCATAGCATAGTTAATCCGACCCATATTTCATTGTTTATTTGTTGTTAGACTAGTGTAATTACTCGTTATGCGCTTATTGGAGATAGTCTATTAACTTAACCCCTTATGTACGGGGTCCCCCCTGTGCTGAATAAAATCGTATGTCGTTTCCCGAATTAAATAAGTGGCGTCCCCGTAGTGAAGGTGTTTAAAGGCCTTAGATATTAAAGAACAGTTATAACATAACATCAACGGCAACCCGACCCGGTTTTAGCACTTCAAGACAGAGCCCCCCCCAGAATGTCTGTCTGGAAAATAGAAGTCGTCTCCAGTGCGTCTTGAGCGCTAATAATGTCCACGATGAAGGTGACTGAGGCTGGCGTGAAGGGCTGCTGAGGGAGAAGGTGGAGTGAGTGGGGGGGGGAGCCTAAATGAGGAGGAAGAGAGAGGAGGGAGGAAGAGAGAGGAGGGAGGAAGAGGGGAAGAGGCCAGGGAAAGGGAGGAAGAACAGAGCGGGGGGAGGAGGATGGAGGGAGAGGGAGGGAGAAGGGACGGAGGAAGCTGGGGGAATGTCGGAAAAAAGAGGGCGGATGAGCAGGGAATATTACACACTGAAGACCTTCTGCTTCACGAGTAAGCCTGTCGGTGGCTTCTGTCTAGCACTATATTGACCCTGCCTCCTTCCCATACAACACACACGCCTTATGGGTCTCGGATATTTGTTCTACGGATAATAAAACGCACGAGAGGTTCCTATGAAAGGGCACATCAAGGCAAAGATTAAAAACTCATATTGGAAAAGATTATTAATATGCAGTGGATGTTGTGGGTCGACGCTTAACGTACTGAGGGGCGGGCAGGGAGGAGCGTGTATATGTCTGGTGCTCACATCTTATATTCTTGAGAAATATTTAATGACACCCAGTGCTACCCAGTCCACACATCTCTTATATAACATTAACTTTTTATTTCCTCTAAACACTTAATTTATCAATCATCTTTTCTTAATACATGAAGGTAATACACGAGAGCTGCTCCTAACTACACTTTAAAACAACTACGACAACCACTGAACCATTAGCACAAGTCATGCCTCACAGGATTTCTTTAATGGCATTGTTATGTTCGGTAAGGAAGAAGGTGGTCACCCTCCTCTAGAAGAACGTGATGGGGTACAGTACCATAGAGGAGGAGGGGGGGGGGGGTGACGGCCCCTCTAGCCTGCCCTTAAAACAACTGAAGAATAAAAGAGGATACTTCACTGTTATAAACTATGTGACAAACACCATCTGTATACTGAAGACCTATAACACAGTGATAAATAAACAAACTACAACAGGAGTAAAGGCTGGGAGAAGAGGTCGCAATTGCTAGACGTTCAACAAGTGAGTGAGCGCCAAGGAAGTAAGTCACCTCACGTGGTAATTCCCTAAGGTAAAATGCCAGTAATTAACCCTATCTTACCCTCTACGTGCGTCAACAACTTACCTGGTGCTGCCTTCATTAGTAAGATCTTAAGCAAGTTCAACTGAGTTTTTTCCAATGCTCCTCGCCTTTATCAGCAACAAGAAACTTAAGTAACTGTGTACACAGAATAGAGTTAAATGTCTCCTACTAGGACAGTGATCTGGAAGATATCTACTACAAGGGTAGACGGGTTAAGGGGAGTGGCTGTGGTACTTACCCAACACGGTGAAGGGCTTGTGGGCGATGGGCGAGTGTGGCGTGATGCTGATGGTGGGGATGGGCGGGATGAAGGCGTCTGATGGGCCCATACCCACACTCACGCCCATGCCCAGGCTCTCGGCCGTGATGGAGTCCATGGTGGGGATTTCAGCCATACGCACCAGGCGGCGGGGCGGGCCGTGGGCGTGGGCGGGCTGCACGCTCGCCACCACCACCTGCTGCTGTTGACGCTGGAGGCTGCGTTGTTGCTGCTGTTGCTGCTGTTGTTGTTGTTGCTGCTGTTGATGCTGCTGGTGCTGTTGTTGTAGGTGGTGGTGGTGATGGTGGTGGTGGTGATGGTGGAGAGGGGATGTAGGGCCCTCCCTGGGTACTAAGGGAGCTCCCGCGGACCCCCCAAGGTAGTTAGTGACAATGTCCTCCTCGCTGTCATCCCCGCTCTCCGCGCCCTCATCTGAAGAGACACAAGGTTCTAATTAGCTACCTCAGTAAATGGACTAAACACACACATTAATTATCCAACAACAGTTTTCCTTACACATGGTCACAAGGAACAGACCCCAGACCAACGCCAGCGACCCGTAATAATAATAATAATAATAATAATAATAATAATAATAATAATAATAATAATAATAATAATAATAATAATAATAATAATAATAATAAATGTATCAAGCGAGTAAATGAAAAATTACTGTTATGTAGCCAAGGATGTCAGCATCAGTATTTAACGAGCCTGAAAATTTAGCAATTAGGGTTGGGGAAAGACGCATCCTAACTAGCTTCGATGAGATGAAATTTTCAGACAAAGTAGAGTGTCTTCCTGGGTATCAGAATATTGTACCAGTCACCCCGTCATCTGCTTGAAAAACTCTCTCTCCAACAGAACTCTGAAACATGCAAAAAGTCTGTAGCCAAAGACAGGTCGAGACAGACACCATTATGTATGTATGTATGTATGTATGTATGTATGTATAAGAAACCCCAACAGACTACTCATTAACCCTGGCAATAACAGAGGGGGAATGAGGAGGGTGTGAGAAGGGGAGGTGTGGGAGTATTGAAGACGGAGCTACAAATATAATATAGTATTAACACGGAACCAACATACCATTAATCAAACCAATTAAAATATATTCAAATAATTATATAGGAAAATACTGTCAGAGAGAGGGTATGCAAATACGGATATGGAATCACCTGGTCTAACTCGATGATGACAACCTGATATGTAATTAATAAGTCACGTACAGGTATTATTGTTTACATCTGTTTACTTCATCACGTGTCATAATCTGGCGTTTGTCTTCTAAGGTCTTCATTCTCAGGTTTATACATCAGAGAACATTCTTAAACCCATGCACTTCAATCTTCATGTTTTGATTCTGTTAATCTAAATAAACCCAACGTGTGTAACTATTTCCATTTTCTCTGGCGGTGTGTTGCAGTATGAGAGAGAACGGTAAAGAGTTTAACAGTTAGCCCCTAAAATATCTACCGTTCTCTCTCACATACAAGACGCCGCCACCAAAGAAAACGGGAATTTATACACACAGGGCTAATTGCTTTCGTATGAAAACAGTAATATTGATAAGAGAACATTTACTCTGATTTTGTGGAATATGTTAAATTTGTTACTCGTTTATGACGTAAAAAGAAGTAGAATTGTCCTCATTTTCCTCACCTACACAAGGAAACCAACCAGAGTATAAGTCTTCCTTACAATCGATACGGTTACTCGACTTATGTTTTAGACTGTCTGTTAAGAACCATCCGCTACAGAAAACACAACTAGCCTGTACACTGTCCTACCGGGTAAATTATTCAGCCATACGCCCCGTGTCTTACTGGTGGCGTCTCCATTTTAGAGTCAAATAGTAAACAATTAATCTTTACACCAAAAATAAACCTAGAACGAACATTAAAACATCGTGTTAATGTTACATTTTGTTAAGAGGAACATATACACATATGTTGTGTGTGTATACAGTGTGTAACTAATATATGTTGTGTACACACATCAGCGTCTCCTATAATGAATATTCATTTACTACAAATGACTGATGTAACGACTGTACGAGTATTGATCAGAGCAGTATCTTGTGGTGTAACAACTATACACACCACACTGAGACGGACTCTTAATCTTTTTTTCTTTTAATTTGCTCTCTAGAAGTAATAGCACAGTGTTTTTTTTTAGAACATTTAGAGGCGTTAAGGTGATAATAAGTCACCACAAACATACGGTTGTAGCAGCCAAGGTTAACACTGCCTCCATCATTCTCGGCCAAACAAAACAATGCTCGCGTGTCTTTATACCCTTGTTACAGGTGGGGCCCGGACCATTAATGACCACCGCCACTACACTAGGCAACACTGAACCACAACTTACAATGCTCCTTAACAACGCCCTGCCTCACGACACATGACAACCCGGAACTTACAACAGAACAGCTGAGTGGCAGCCCCCAGCCCCTTATCCTTGACAACAGGGGAGGAGGGGAGGCAACGAGAGCACCACGCCATAACTCGCTAACCTGGCAGCATCATGTCACTTAGGGCAAGATGGGAAAACGCCTTCCCTCTGTCGTCTTAGTGGCGACGGTACTGTGGAGAATGAACCATCTACCTCACTACATTACTGAACTGAATAACGCATCGCTCTATACTGCTTCTAGTTCATGAATCTTGGGGTTCGTGGTTCAGCAAGATGGGCGACAGGAGTTTTCTGGGAGGGACTGAACATAATATTTTGACACTGTTGGTCTATTCCACACAAGGGTGACTTAATCGTTCAGAGACATATCGTGTGTTTGAATATATGAACACCTAACACCCAGGGTTCAGATATTATAATATAACGTTTGTCTCTTATTGCTCATTAACTCTTCACAACACAATAAATTAAGAGTCTAGCGCCACCAAAACGCTCACATAAAAAAACACCATCAAACTTCAATATTAAAACACACACACGTGATATTAAGCGTCGTATCGTTCATATCACACATGAAAATACACTATTTTTTATACAGTGCAGATAACACAATACAGTCCAGCCTTTTAATACCGATAACAAACTCACTATCACCATTAACATATTTATAACTACAAGGAATATTTTTTTTTGTATTTCTTATTATTATTTTGTATATTTGAATATTACTCATTAAACAGTAACTATATCTTTGCTCTATCTTGGGGATGACTAAATTAAGCTGGTACACAAGATTGAGTTCAGGTTGGCCATGAAATAAGACGATTCCATTACTGTATGAAGACGATTCAGTCAAAATGTATCTAGGTTTTTAGCGTATTTCTCTGCGTATCTAATTTTAGGTTAGGCTAGGCTAGGCTAGGCTAGGCTAGGCTAGGCTGGGCTAGGCTAGGCTAGGCTAGGTTAGGTTAGATTTGGTTTGGCTAGGTTTGGTTAGGTTAGGAACTTTGCATTTAAATCTGTATTAGAAAATGGATATTTTTCTTAATACAATTCGACTTTCACTTCCTATAAAATACACCACACGCGTCTGGACACAAACACCTGCATCAAGTCACCTGTCCAACTTCACTAATAACACAACTACCTTAATTAAAACTTTCAAAACCTAACAAACCAAACTTAACTAACACTAACCTAACACATTAAATATCTCACTCCGGGACATTGTTTTCATCTTGACCTTAGAAACAGCCCTAAACGACCACTTTGCCCTCTAATGACCTTTATCGTCGTCTAGATCTTGTTACACTCCGGACGAGGTGTTTATTTGACCTTTAGCTCCGACCTTGACAACGATCGAAACATTACGTATAATAAGCGCATGTGTGCAGGGTATTTAAGCTGGCTCCAAGGGTGTTCTGACTCCAAGGGTGTTTAAGCTGGCTCCTAGGGTGTTTAAGCTGGCTCCAAGGGTGTTTAAGCTGGCTCCAAGGGTGTTTAAGCTGGCTCCAAGGGTGTTTAAGCTGACTCCTAGGGTGCTTAAGCTGACTCCTAAATATGAAGTAAATCCAATTACATTTTGTTGGCCTATTTATCGTGTCATGTTTCGACAAGGAAGAAAGGAAGTTCAGAAAGGGAGGGAAGGAAGTTGAGAAAGGGAGGAAAGAAGGGAGACAATGAAGGGAGATTAGGGAGGGAAACAAAGAAGGAAGTTTTGGGAAGAAGATAATGAGGGCAGATAATGAAAGGAGTTTAGGGAAGGAGATAATGAAGGCAGGTTAGGAAGGAGATAATGAAGGGAGTTTAGGGAGGGAGATAATGCAGGGAGATTAGGGAGGGGTCATTAAAAGTCTCTCTCTACACGTGCATAAAAACACATCCAGGAAAATATCTCAAATATATTTTTTTAATACCCTTGAAATTTGTTGACATTATAACGTGTTTATTACCTCGGCACCGTCGATAATGAGGGGAGAGCGGATCATAACAGGGGAGGAGACAAGGATGGTAAGTGTGGAGGAAAGGTGAGAAGAGGGGGAGGAGGAAGAAGAGGGGGAGGAGGAAGAAGAGAAGAGGAGGAGGAGAAGAAGAGGGGAAGGGAAGGAAGAAGAGGGGAGGAGGAGGAGGGAGGAGGAGGAGGAGGAAGAGAGGGGAGGAGGAGGAGGAGGAGGAGGAGGAGGAGGAGAGGAGAGGGGGGGGGGGGGGGGGGGGGGGAAGAAGGAGGAGGGGGGGGGGGGGGGGGGAGGAGGAGGAGGATTGGGAGAATGAAAATAAGGAATAGGAGAACAAGAAGGAAGAAGAATAGTAGGAGGATGAGAAACTAACCTAACCTTACCAGTAGTAGGAGCCCAAACAGGGAGGTACTACCGCCTGGGAAGAAATTGGAAGTATAATGTATTGTCTAATGGTAGATCCTGCTGCCATATGGCATCACCAAAATTGTGACCAAGTCCCAGGTTGCTGATCTGACTTTCTGCCTCATTTACACAATATCAGGTCTCAATTGTTTCTCTTACTATTGACAACACAACATACATATATTGTTCCTCACTGTTGTCAAATTTTTTTCAGATTTGTATTTCTTTATGGTTCTTTATTATTATTATTATTATTATTATTATTATTATTATTATTATTATTATCATTATCATTATTTTTTTTTATTTTATATTATAAATTTTACTTATCTGAATTATTATTATTATTATTATTATTATTATTACATTTGCCTCCCAGGCCCCGATGCAGAGACCTGTGCCCGGGTGGGCTAATACTGTAAAATAAAAATAATAATACAGGCTAGAATCACCCACACCCAACCTGAGTCTTCCGTAGGGGACTAATGGGGTGTGACAGGGACCAATGGGTGTGACAGGGACTAATGGGCGTGACAGGGACTAGTGGGGCGTGACAGGGGACTAGTGGGCGTGGCAGAGGACTAGTGGGGCGTGACAGGGGACTAGTGGGGCGTGACAGGGGACTAGTGGGGTGGCAGGGGACTAGGGTGGGGCGACAGGGACCAGTGGGGCGTGACAGGGGACTAGTGGGGCGTGACAGGGGACTAGTGGGGCGTGACAGGGACTAGTGGGGCGTGAGGGACTAGTGGGGCGTGACAGGGACTAGGGCGTGACAGGGGACTAGTGGGCGACAGGGGACTAGTGGGGCGACAGGGAACTAGTGGGGCGGACAGGGGACTAGTGGGCGTGACAGGGACTGTGGGCGTGACAGACTAGTGGGGCGTGACAGGGACCAGGGGGTGACAGGGACTAGTGGGGCGTGACAGGGACTAGTGGGTGACAGGGACTAGTGGGGCGTGACAGGGACTAGTGGGGGTGGACAATGGGCAAGAAATGGGGCGTGACAGGGGACTAATGGGGCGTGACAGGGGACTAGTGGGGCGTGGCAGAGGACTAGGGGCGTGACAGACTAGTGGGGTGTGACAGACCAGGTGACAGGGACCGTGGGGCGACAGGGGACTAGGTGGGGCGTGGCAGGGGACTAGGGGCGTGGCAGGGACCAGTGGGGGGTGGCAGGGGACTAGTGGGGGGCGGGGGACCAGGTGGGGGCGTGACAGGGGACTAGTGGGGGCGTGACAGGGACTAGGTGGGGCGTGACAGGGGACCAGGCGTGACAGGGACCAGTGGGGCGTGACAGGGACCAGTGGGGCGTGACAGGGGACCAGGGGCGTGACAGGGGACCAGTGGGGGGAGCGGGGGACAGGGACCAGTGGGGACCAGTGGGGGCGGACAGGGACTAGTGGGGCGACAGGGGCCAGGTGGGGCGTGAACAGGGGCGTGACAGGGGCTAGTGGGCGTGACAGGGACCAGGGAAGTGACAGGACCAGTGGGGCGTGGGGACTAGGGGGCGTGACAGGGGACTAGTGGGGCACAGGGACCAGGGGCGACAGGAGGACAGGGCTAGTGGGCGTGACAGGGCCAGTGGGCGACAGGACTAGTGGGGGCGTGGGGGACTAGTGGGGCACAGGGACCAGTGGGGCGTGACAGGGACTAGTGGGGGCGTGACAGGAGGGAGGACTAGTGGGGGCGTGACAGGGGACTAGGTGGGGCGTGACAGGGACTAGGGGGCGTGACAGGGGACTAGTGGGGGGCGGACAGGGGACTAGTGGGGGCGTGACAGGGGACTAGTGGGGGCGTGACAGGGGACTAGTGGGGCGTGACAGGGGACTAGTGGGGTGTGACAGGGGACTAGTGGGGCGTGACAGGGGACTCACCGAGAGAAGGGTGGGGCTGAGCCGATGCATGGACAGGAGTTTGTTGTCCTTGGCCCCCTCCATGTTCTTGGTTCACCGCATCCTAACCTGGAACAAGAGACAAAACCATGAAACACACCACACTGGAGACCACTAGTACACACACGCTGAGACAATAGAATACACACACAGCTGAGACACACTTAGTAATACACCAGCTGAGACACACTTAGTAATACACCACACTGCTGAGACACACTTAGTAATACACCACAAGCTGAGACACACTTAGCACACACTGCAGCTGAGACACACTTAGTAATACACCACACAGCTGGAGACATGGGTAATACACAGCACAGCTGAGACACATAGTAAACACCACACACAGCTGAGACACACTTAGTAATACACCACAGCTGAGACACACTTAGTAATACACCACATTGAGACACACTTAGTAATACACCACACTGCTGAGACACACTTAGTAATACACCACACAGCTGGAGACACACTTAGTGATACACCACAGCTGAGAACACTTAGTAATACACCACACAGCTGAGCACACTTAGTAATACACCACACAGCTGAGACACACTTAGTAATACACCAAGCTGGAGGACACACTAGTAATACACCACACTGCTGAGACACACTTAGTATCACACCACACAGCTGAGACACACTTAGTAATGGAGACACACTTAGTAATACACCACACAGCTGAGACACACTTAGTAAACACCACACAGCTGAGACACACTTATATTCACCACACAGCTGAGACACACTTAGTAATACACCACACTGCTGAGACACACTTTAGTAATACACCACATGCTGAGACACACTTAGTAATACACCACAGCTGAGACACACTTAGTAATACACCACACTGCTGAGACACACTTAGTAATACACCACACAGCTGAGACACACTTAGTAATACACCACACAGCTGAGACACACTTAGTAATACATCACACAGCTGAGACACACTTAATACAGTACACGGGGAAGAAAACGATGGAAACTTACCAAGGAACAATTAATACAATCTAACCTAACCTAACCTAACTCTAACTCCCACCATTTACCACACGGTATGACCATAACCTGAGTACGTTTCACTTTCCTTGCGTTCCATTTTGTACACATGTTTAAGAATGAAAACTGTGAAATAAAGGTGAGGTTGACGTCTTTTGACTGCGACCCATTATTTTGTCCAGTCACCTTATATAACAGGGCCACTTGTAGAGGCGTAAAGCTGCACTACTATATAAGCACCCTATCCATTGTCACCTTTTAGCTCAAATTTCTCGAGTGAGTTAACTAATACATTACGTTCTGAAGCACAGGAAACACCCTTCAGCTCTTAATAAATGTCATATATCACTATACCCGACTAGTATAACTATCTGATTAACACACACACACACAACTATCCTACCAAGGTTCATCATATAGTCCACTAACACATGTATAACTACTATCTGTATCACGTTTCATATAGAGGCCAGACCTAACTGATCATATATCCCGGCTCCTGAATGTGGCCGGTCGTAAAAAAAAACAGTGTTCCATTATGGTGTAAACATTGGAAATTTATCTGGTCATCACTCAAAACAATTTAGGTTTTGGGCATATTTCACCCAACAGCAACAACTAGCCAACTATTTACTCCCCCACAGTAGTAATTAATAATGCTGATGCAATTATTATTATTATTATTATTATTATTATTATTTCCAACCTCCCCTTATAGCCATACCTTCACAATTTTTATTACCTAACCATTACTACTACTACTATTATTACTATTTCTACTACTACAACTAGTACTATTTCAACTATTACTTCTACCAATAACAATAAAACCAATAACAAAAATATAAAAACAAAACCAAAATAATAACAACACTTAACAAAGAATAACAAGACAGACGTAGACAAGAAACCAATAACAGTGGCGGTACAAACACTGTATTGAATAAACGTCCTCAGCTGAGATAACACTAAACGTTCATGCAATAACAAAGAGAGAGAATATGAACTAGGGAGGGGAAGAGACGCAGCAATGGTCTAAATATTAAAAAAAATACCTTATGATCATAGAAACGAGAGGAACCGAACACTAGACACAGCAGCAAGAGGAACCCACAATATACAAGAAACGTTTCATTGAAATAGGGGAAACGTTTCACAAAATAGGGGAAACGTTTCACAAAATAGGGGAAACGTTTCACAACAAAATACAATAAACGTTTCAGACTTAATAATATATGATAAAAAGTAACATTATTAAATATAAACCAATCACGTACAAGACCCAGAAGTAGATGGTAAGATACTGCCAAGTGTTTCGGAATGTTTCTCCACAAACTGCACGTCACTGACTCAACCTACAGGTTATATCTCAAGAGTCAAATTTAAACAAAAATCTCGCCTTAAACTTGATAGCGTAACCGTGAGCGCCCTTGAAAACATTACTTGTCAACTTTAAATATTACCAAAACGGTTCATAGGTTTCCGATAAAAGCCAAGACAAGTGAAGTACAGTATATTGGTGTGGGTTAACAGTCACACCGCTTCAATGACTTCCACGGTCGTTAAGAACAGCTAATGTTATAATTACAGTGAAACCTCCATTTAAAGGACTATATGGAAAGGAAAGTCACGTTATATCGAAGGTCCATTAGATGTGAAATCAGCGAACGAACTATTGAGATGAAAGACACGTTGTATCGAGGGTCCGTTAGTGTACACTCTCCTCTAACGGATTATATGAAAAAGAAAAGTCCGTTATATGGAGGTTTCACTGCATATACAAATACAAATATAATAAAAATGATTATCTAAATTTATATAAAAGTTTAGTATTTTAAGTAACAGCAAAGCAGTGGACAGGTACAGTCAGGTCTCAGGGTAACAAAAAGTCTGCTCCCTCCCAAACTGAAGAAGTATCGACCCGCATATGAGATAACGCAACACACCCGAACCATGACAGTCAGGGTAAGTAAGTTCGGAGACTCATTCTCTGACTCAAGTTTCACCACGGGGAGTGAATCTTTGTCCAGGACTCTACAGCACCTCTGAAGGGAATGTATCCACCACACCACATCCTGTCTAGCATTCTTTAACCCACAGAGCAATAACCAAGCAGGAAAGGGTTAAAAACATAGTCATTCCTATTATAAGTCTTTGTATATCAACCAAATATTCCACTGAGTTACCCACCATAACCTAGACTGAGTATTATGAATAAAGACAAGCTGTAGACCCGCCACACCTGATACAATATTACCTGTAGATAAATAGCTGTATCGTGTGGGTGAATGTCATGACACTAATTAACCTGCCTACTCGTCACAAATAGGAGGGACCGGCGACAAATAATATTAAATGTCTACAGTGGTAATTAGTCTACAGTGGTAATTAGTCTACAGTGGTAATTATATCTTCAGTGTTTCAAGGACTAATAAAACACTAATTATATCTAAATGAAAATTATCGCTATACCTAGAGTGTGGAAGGGGAGGGAGGAGGTAGGGGTAGAGGGGGAAAAGGAGAGAGAAAGGGGAGGATGAGGTAGAAGGTAGGAGGGTAGGGGTGAAGGGGTGGAGGGGAGGTAGAAGGACGAGGGGGAGGAAGGATGGAGGGGACGCAGAGGTAGAATGGGGGAGGAGGAAGCAGTAGGGAGGTAGAAGGATGGAGAGGGACGCAGTAGGGAGGTAGAAGGATGAGGGGGACGCAGTAGGGAGGTAGAAGGATGGAGGGGGAGGAAGGGGAGAAGGGGAAGGTAAGGGAGAAGGGGCAGATCAGAATTAAATGAGCCTCTCCACAGCATCAGGAAGACAGGAACCAACACCAATAAAAATCAGCTATCTATTTTACTCCGTCATATGCACAACTGGTGAACCAAGGACAAGGGTAGAGAAGGTTTAAACTTCTTTCACCAGACTTAGAAACTTAGAATGTCGAAATGATACCAACGGATAGGGGAGGAAAGAAGAGGGGAGGGTAGGGGGAGGGTGAAGTTAAAGACGGGGTGGGAGAATAGTCGGGAGGAGGGGAGGGGTTGTGGGAAGGAGGAGGGAGAGAGTTGGGGAGGAGGAGGAAGGGGAGGGTAGGGGAGAGGGGAGGCTGGGGGAGGAGGAGGGAGGGGAGAGGGGAGGGGTTGTGGGGGAGGAGAGGGGAGGAGTGGAGGAGGAGAGGAGAGGAGGGTGTGGGGAGGAGGAGGAGGGGTGTGGGGGAAGGGAGGAGAGGGTAGGGGGAGGAGTGAGGAGGGTGGGGGGAAGGAGGAGGAGGAGGGTTGGGGAGGAGGAGGGAGGGTTGTGGGGGAGGAGGAGGGGAGGGTTGTGGGGAGGAGGAGGGAGGGGTTGTGGGGAGGAGGAGGGAGGGTTGTGGGGAGGAGGGAGGGTTGGGAGAGGAGGGGAGGAAGGTGGGAGGAGGAGGGGAGGGGAGGTTGTGGGGGAGTTTTAAGAATATACTGGTAGGTTCCAGCTCATGTATAGAGTGTGACTACAGTACAGGATACAGGACCTCATAACCTACTCTCCATCCCTCACTATTGGCCACACACTCGCTTTACTTTACTATATAATACAATCAGTTGTTTCATTAATCCTATTACTACCTGGGAGGTGGAAATCTGCTCCAATTATTTGAAGATAAATTTCCTGTTAATTTAATTTTCTGGGGAATTTCACGATTTTTTTGTGAACTAAAATATATACGAAAGTGTTGTGAGTATAGGGAAACTTTCATGGTAATTTTATGACATTTTGCGAACTACGACACGAAACTGCTGTGTGAGTTTCCATTTGTGTTGGACCCAAAGTTGTGTTCCAATCACGGCTGCCTGCGGGTCTGGACAACTCTGTGTTGCGACCCTCTGATTTGACTCTTGTTGAACAATAACGAATACTGTATTGGTATTCCATGCGAGGAAAATACTTTACTGGTAGAAAATGACATTATTGGCAGTAAAACAAAATATACATAAGAGTGAAACGGCCATAACTGACAGTGAAAATGCCAGTGAACAGTGGAAACAGCAATACTTCCCCTCCTGGTGTGTCACACAGGCGCTGGTGTGTATTAACCACCCACAGGTGACCTTACTGACCACCTGTCCTTGGCACCAACCTCCTCCTCCTCCTCCTACAGGCGGTGTGTGGAGGAGGCGCTACCCACCTTTGATGTCGGTAACTCCAGCGTCGCAATAATTGGGCCATGTATAACCAGGTGACCCGCCCGTTACCTGCCACACCTTGATGCTGTCTCCGTGTTGCATAAATATTGTTTTAGTGGGCTTGTAAGGTTAACCATCTCCACCTGCGGTAGCTTCAACATACATTTATACTGACTTTCACGTCCCCTCTTTACACACACACACACACACACAAACACAAATAAAATAATAAATCTTAAACCCAATCTTCCTTGCTAACTAAGAGTGTCTAATTCTCAGTTCATTTATCCACCCGACAGCTGTTGTTATTCTTTCCTGGGTCTTATATCTCAGGAGCCGTAAAGGTTTCCTCAGTCCACAGTTAACAAGGTACAGCCTCATCCCCTTACATCATGGCTGGTGACGATACAAATTTGATAAAACGAGTCTTAATTTATCAAGAGTCTGGGTGGTGGTGGAAAATATAATTAAATAAAACTTAAAACCCAGTCATAAATTAGGATGTACCATACCTGGGGACTCGGAGATATAATCTGCTCAAAATAAACCCATGGGTCACATTTCGATTCAGTTTAAGAAAGACAAAGTAAAAAATACACTAACAATCTCTACCTGGGTGTATCCAAAGACATTAATTAAAGGTGAATCAACTTCCCACCACTGGACAACATGTAAACACCAGCAGCCATCACAGCCACGCCTCCAACACCTCACGTATACATAGACAAAATTAAAATTCCACCAGCAGGTTATACCGCGCCGTACCGTGCTTGGGTGGCGGGGCAGGCAGTGACAGGCAATCTATGAGCGGCAGATTGAGTTGGCAGTGAGTATTGAGCAACACACACCCTCCTCGCTCAGTCCTTTATTAAATTCACGAAATCAATTATATTTGGCCAGATTAAAGTCCCTCTCCAGGGTTATAAGCAATTGTATCACCATCCCTCCTCCACCTTATTGAACTGAAGACAATATTCAAAGGTGTTTTTAATTATTGACGTAATCGAGAACAAAGACACCTGAACACACACACACACACACACACACACACACACACACACACACGAATGAACGGGCAATGAGGGGTGAGGAGAAGGGGAGATGACACAACACCTGACACAACAGTAAATTACAGGTAGTATATCATTACCATCACTCGGCAACCATTTCACCAACCAGGTCACCCAATTCACCACAAAAACCTCCACCCACCCCGAACCAGTTTTTTTCCCAGTTAACAGTAAGCGTATACACCAGCTACAGTCTGCCAGTAATCCATCATCAAGCAAATGGGCTGATGACCCCAAAATAATGTAATCACCGTTAATTTATCGCTCTAGTTATCAGCACAGCCACCAAACCACCCACATAAACAAAGCTAAAAAAACGCGTAATTTAATAAAACACAGATCAATCACGTTACCCGACCGACCGATGTAAATATCCATCACCGAGTGGGAGCAAACCCGGTACGGTGTATATGCAGTTAGTCAGACCCATGAGCGATTGGAGCAACGTTCGTATGATGGAACACTATATACCTCATCCTTCACACTGGTGCCTGGGTAAACATTCTCTCATTCCCTAACCTCATTCCTCCTCCCCCCCCTCTCTCCCTTCATTCCTCTTCTTTCCCTCCATCCCTCCCTTCCTCTCCCCAGTCCTCCTCCTTCCATCCCTCCCATTCTTCCTCCCTCCCTACCCCATTCCTTCTCCCTCCCTCCCCCCACCATGATCAATAACGGACTGGGGTCTTCGTTATGAACAAAGCTGAACGAAACATAATTCTGATCCCTCACGATTTATACTGTGTGTGTGTGTGTGTGTGTGTGTGTGTGTGTGTGTGTGTTCCCCTCTCCTCTCACACATTCCCCCATGCTAATTAAATATATCTAGTACTGTACCGGTATAGAATATAGAAATTACAAAATTAATTAAAAGGTCAAACACAAAATGCTACAGAAATGTTACAATAAAGCCCTAAACTAAAAGCGTATCCAATTTAGCACTAATGGACCAAACGAATACATTTCAAAATCCTATCTATTCCTTACAAAACCTGAACCATACGCTAACTTGTCTTTAAAATACAAACTAACAAACTAACACTCCTGGGGAGGATGATTTTATTTTTATTTTTTTCCTCCGACGAAAAGTTATTCCGTCAGCATACTCCTTCGACAGGTAGCTGAGATAAGTAGCCCCTTGAGTCAGACACGACGTGCAGTACCAGCGTGGCCAAGTGGTAAATGCCGATACAACTCACTCGTTACCCATGAGGACGTCAACCATTTTGATCTAACTTGAATCTTCATGAAGACTTCTTAATGACCCAAGTTGGATCATTAACAAGACGTGGTAATGATCTAAGTTTCCACCATGTTAACTTACGAGAGACTACATGTTTTTTTGTTATTGTATTGCTCTTTGTTATTACGCCCGATATTCCAGTACTTGTTCTGTGCTAATAAACTCTCTCTCTCTCTCTCTCTCTCAACTACAGCATTTCACATTACGAAAATTAACCTACTTAATGACCTAAACAGACAATAAATAACCTATCGTGTCTAGAGAGTATTCACATCACAGTCCAGTAACGTTAAGTAATAGCATCAATTGTTTCACTGAGCGTCGACCATCATACACCCAGGCAGAGAATAAATAAACCACATACAGTACACAATATTCTCTTTATAATCAGCCTCACTCTGGATCAAAGGAAAATTGTCTTACCGTAACACAGGTTAGTCTCAGGCTGAAGCAATACAACACAACAATAACAACACAACAATAACAACACAACCATAACAACACAACCATAACAACACAACAATAACAACACAACAATAACAACACAACCATAACAACACAACAATAACAAACATCATTCTACACTCTGGACAATTTTGGCCGAATAATAATAATAATAATAATAATAATAATAATAATAATAATAATAATAATAATAATAAATAATAATAATAACAATAATGAGACAAACATTTCTAGCGGACACAGTTTTCTCTCTCTCTCACGCACCGAACACTGGGAGATTAATCAACACCTGGCCAGACCAAGGTCATGTAACCTTCCTCCTGAGCCCACACGAGTCCCACACATAATACATCAATTCCTGAAAAAAAACACACTGTAATACACACCCCCAACCCGCATACAAGCAACAATACAAAGAGCGTAAACACAACCTCCACCAACCCCTCCTACCCCCTCCCTCTCTGAACACCCCCTACTAATGCTGCACCACCACCAACCCCTCCCTCTCTGAACACCCCCTACTAATGCTGCACCACCACCAACCCCCTCCCTCTGAACACCCCTACTAATGCTGCACCACCAACCCCTCCCCCTCTCTGAACAACACCCCCTACTAATGCTGCACCACCACCAACCCCTCCTCAACACCTCACACGCGTAACCACCACCAACCCCTCTCTGAACACCCCCTACTAATGCTGCACCACCACCAACCCCTCCCTCTCTGAACACCCCCTACTAATGCTGCACCACCACCACCAACACCTCCAGCACCAGCACCACCACCACCTCATCTTAGTAATGCTGCCCTGCCCTTGACACAAACACAATGCTTCGTTAGTGTTACCCGGCCAGAGGGAGTGTGTTATTGTTTCACCTTACCTCACATTATACGCCAGAATATGTGATATTTTAAGGTAACGATGCGTCAATGGTAACAATAATGTGCTGGATAAGACAAGATAGCATAAAACACTTGAGAAATCCTGATTGAATGCAGTTCACATTCATCACAGCTGAAAATACTCCAAAGCTTAAAGAATATTGTTGACTTCTGCTTCAATGTTCAAGACAAGGAGGAAAATATACCATTGATTCAATCTTCATAAAATTTACACAAATTCTCCTCAGTCACATCAATTGAAACCTAAGTTTTTTCGTAACATTTACAAAGTCAAAAACACTAATCCAGCGTGGACAAATGTATTCCATTCATTAACTAACTTATAAGGAGAGAAAATTCCCATTTTTAAATCAAAGCTCCGTGACAACACAACACTTTAGTAATTACGTAAAAAATTATATAAAGTTTACAGAGAGAAAATTGATGTCTGTCGTCCGTTGATTAACTGTGAGCTTTTTTAACTCTTAACTAATTACACATTGGGAGGAACCTGTTAATACTAAACATATTACGAGAAACTTCAGACTACAGACAATTAAACTTGGGAGAGAAGTTTTACGAAGACCATCAAGAAGAACGTGAGAGAGGAGTAAGGATTTCAGGTCCGTAAGAGAAGATCAGGTCCCTCCCTGGTCCAACAAGACGATCATGTATTAATTAATTCTTCAGCCGTAATTATCTACCTCAGAGAGGGTTTTCCTTTCGTAATTACTTTTATAAGGTAATCCTCTTCTCGTAATAGGATTGAACTACCTGACGTGAACAAACACTACCTGAGCTACAGTGACACCACCTTATTACAGCCTCGAAAATATCCAAAGTATTTAATTTATAATTATGAAAACCTGTCAACGATAAAAAATAAATAAATACCAATAAAATCTGCTTAAGTTATTATGATCTTGAATATTTATTACTCAGGAGGATACAGATTTTACTCCAGATTTTAAACATTAAATTATAAAGAAAAAACTTAATCTACTTTTTTTTTCTGGAGTGATGACGAACATGAAGTGTTTGTTCCACCAAGACCAGCCACTGGGGAACATTTGAAGAACAATCGGTGTACGTGAGGCTACAAGATATAGACAGGGAGAAAATATGGCTTTCATAAAACATTTCCTCGGGAGCTGTCTGGTAATACTCATATAAGCGCCTTTAACTTAAGCAATCTTCCAGAGCTAATGCCAAGCATGACGTCATCAGCCTACTCCAGAATGCCAAGCGCTTCAAACAAGATTTAATATTTATAACACAAAAAATTGGTTATGCATATTACGATTAACCTAGTGAAAAATTAATGAACTTAATGACGTTTATTGTTGTCCCCCCCCAAAAAAAAGAATAGGTTGCCTCAGGGAATTGTCGTGTAATTGTTGAGCGTCTCTCTCAGGACCAAACTAGTTCACTGTGAGCCTGACCCAACACATTCCAACAACTACACCACCATCGCTTGACATAACCTCACAACACACACAAACACTTCACGGTAACCCAATTACACACACACACACACACACACACACACAACACACACACACACACACACACACACACACACACACACAACACACACACACACACACACACACACACACACACACACACACACACACACACACACACACACACACACCACGGCCTCAGCCTGCAAATTTGGTAAGAAGCTTCTACACTATCCCTGACACTGCCGGCTCCTACTACCACCTGAGATCCCCTGTCCGGAGAATTGCTGTTCGACACCACAACCGCATCCAGCCCATACGTGCACGAACTGATCGCTATAAGAACAGCCCAGTCCCAACCATTGTAAAAATTATCAATAACATGTAATAAATCAGTGTATTCACTCCCAGTAAACACTGCTCCTTACACTGTCACTATGTTGAAATGAACTGTAGTTTGAGCTGATCCCCATCTAAGTTATTATATGTCTTATTTGTGTCACTTATGTTACTTGTATATTAGTTGTAATTCGTAACCCATTCCCCAAATATGTAACTGTATATTTTCAGCCTTCTGGCTGCCAAGCTCTTTCAATAAACCGTTAATTATTATTATTATTATTATTACACACACACATACACACACACACACACACACACACACACGCAACACACACACACACGCAACACACACGCACAAAACACACACACGTCCCTTGTCACCTTCGCTGTGCCAAAATTCTCTACTGAAAACTATAAACCTCGGAGGAACAATATTATTTCACGCAGATTTACACAAAACTGAAACATGGTGAAATTTACGGTGTGATTCTCCGTGAGGGTAAACAGTGACTGTCTGGGTGTCCTTACAGTCTCCCCTACAGTCTGTCCTTTCTGGGTCCATTCGACTGTCTCCCCCCCCTCCATAACTCACACTCGACAGTCTCTCCCCCTCCATAACTCACACTCGACAGTCTCTCCCTCTCCATAACTCTCACTCGACAGTCTCTCCCCCTCCATAACTCACACTCGACAGTCTCCCCCTCCATAACTCACAGTCGACAGTCTCTGCCCCCTCCATAACTCAACACTCGACAGTCATCCTCCAAGTAGCATTCACTTACCAGTCATCCTCGTAACTGCCTCCCGTCAACAGCCTCCCACTTGCTCTCTCTCTCTCCACAATGCCATCCACTCACCTGCATCTTGGGTCATTACGATCCAAGTGTCCATCGCTCAGCTTAACAGCTCTTCTTCTACTGTGAGGCAGCCCCTTAGCCCTCCTGACTCTATTGTGAGGCAGCCCCTTAGCCCTCCTGACTCTATTGTGAGGCAGCCCCTTAGCCCTCCAGCCCCTAGATTGAAACTTTCCCAGCCCTCCAGCCCGTAGAGTGAAGCAGCCCCACAGCCATCCTGACTCTAGAGAGAGGGAGGAAGCACCTGTTAGCTTGCACCAATTATACCTAAGGAAGCGAGGTCCCACAAGACCCCAGTAATGACCATTAGCTGCCCCAGACCCGTAACGCCAGACTTACCGCCTCATTCCCCACTCTACTACTGGACCGACCTGACTCGTAAATGGCGTCTTTTCCTCTTCAGACTTTTAAAATCCTTCCCTTTGTTTCTTTCCGGTTTATTCAGATAATGGTGTAATTAATTTGCGCAACTTTGTGGGAGATTATTTTTTTCAAGGATAAACGTGCTGATAAGGTTCCTTGAGAAGTACAGGTGTTTGTTATCTACTCTCGCTTACCTGAATTTAGGATGAGAATTAACACAAATAAATACAACAATTAAGTGACCTCCCTATAAGGATAACAGGAGTCAAGAGTACGGCGGCTTGTTTCCTAAGGTCATGTTCGAGACCTCAGGGCACCCTTAGTCCAACTTGCTGTTGATGGACACCTAAATATACAGTTGGGGAAACAAAAGTGTTCGAGTACAGTGTCGGATCACGCTACCTCCTTGTGTACCTAAAGGTTAGTATTAAATTTTCTGTATCATTAACCTGCTTCAAGTTGATTGGTGGTAAATATGGAATACAAACACCCAAGTTGAGCTGTGACATAAACAACTTGATGCGAGGAATAACGGCAAAGATCCTCCCTTTAGTGATTTCAGAAAGTATCCAGGAAGAGTTTATTGCCGAGGTTGGTGTGTCACGTCACAGCAAGCGCGCGCGCGCACACACACACACACACACACACAGTCAAGTGCATCTTTTAAAGTGCTTGAAGAGTCACATCCTCTCAAAATTAAGATTACAACATTAATACTCACTGACCTTGAACGAAACATTAATAACTCAAGTCTAAGTTTTTCCTCAATGATGTATGAATGTTTAAAGTTAATGTCTCGTGCGAAATATAATGCTTTCATAAAATCCCAAGCGATATTTCAACAAGGATCACTAGGACATAAAACAAGGGGACTACTTGTTGGTCGTTACTTATATCCGAGTCTTCTTTTTTTCTGTTTCACTCTTGACATGAAATAACCTGACCTACAGACAACGACCTGACCTACAGACAACCAAAGGCCACTTATGAACCCTGACCTTGAGCACGTTGACCAAGACAGTTCAAGACATTTCTCAACGCCCACAAACCCTCCCAACTCGAAGCTATATGCTGCATCCTCCGACAAAAGTATTAAAAATGGTAAAATCAGTCAACAATTATTGAAAGGCAATTAATACGGCATAAAAATACTTCGGACACCTACCAGCGAGAGTTCTAGAGAAGATCAGTATGTATATCATCACACTAACCACAGGTAATTTATCAAAACTTCACGGAGCATAACTCCTACATTAAGTTATCTCTTGGTCTAAAATTCAGTGAAACAATAGCTGTAGCCTAGGAAGCCACATATACCAAATTTCAGAACTCAATCATTAGTAATTACAGATTAGTTCACTTTACAAAAAATGCCCAGACACACACAAACACTCGTCGAATCAGACCAATAAAAAATGATTACAAGATTCTGTATTGTTTCATATCAGATGACACTGCTGGGAACGAATATAGAGTTAAGAAAATATATGCTGAATTAGACTAAAATTGAGGGTTTCTAGAAAGTTAGTTTGTAAACGAAGACATGTTAGACCCCTTGTGTATGGGCTTCCCGCAGTGCTGAATTAATCTGACTAGCTTTAACCAAATAAAAATGTGGCGTCCACGTAATGAAGGTGTTCCTGGAGATAGTCTGATAGAGGAGATAAGTCTATTAGGGGAGATAAGTCCATTAGGGGTGATAAGTATGAGAGGAGATAGTCTATTAGGGGAGATAGTCTATTAACCCCGTGTGTATGTGCTCCCCTCTGTGCTGAATAAAACCATCTGGCATTAACCAAATAAATTAACAAAAGTGGCAACCCTGAAGTTAAGGAGCAGCCTGGAGAAGTAAATGTTTTAGTAAGATCACCGAGGCTCCTCGCCCCTGTTAACTTTATCTTCTACTTTACCACCTCATTAGCAGCGGCCGCCTCTTATTCTAAATCCCTCGGTTGTATAATATTCCCCGGGAGAAAAGGAGGATGAGAGAGAAGAAAGAGAAGAGAAAAAGAGAAGAGAAAAAGAGAGAGAGAGAGAGAGAGAGAGAGAGAGAGAGAGAGAGAGAGAGAGAGAGAGAGAGACTTCATATTTAAAGTGAAATTTTTCGGTACTGTTTACAATAACAAATACACTATTCTTTCAGTGTGTGTATGTGCAATTCCCCTATGGACAAAGTGACGCCCGTGTGTGTGTGTGTGTGTGTGTGTGTGTGTGTGTGTGTGTGTGTGTCAGGGGATAACGACCTACATCACTGAAATTACGAAAATTAATCGTCCTATTATTTCTGCTCGTAATCTCAATCATTAGCGCCAGGTATGACGAAAAGTGCCTCCTGCCGGTTCGTAAAAGTGTCTCTCCAAGCTCATAAAAGTGAGTCCCTTGGCCTATAAAAGTGCTTCTGCTTGTAAAAGTATATCTAAAATCATGAAAATACTTCTCCCAGCACAAAAAAAATCCTACTCAGCTCACTAAAGTACACCCCTCTCAGCTCACCAAAGTACACCATCTCAGCTCACCAAAGTACACCCTCTCAGTTCACCAAAGTACTCAATCTCAGCTAACAAGCGTACTCAATCTCAGCTCACAAAAGTACTCAATCTCAGCTAACAAAAGTACTCCATCTCAGCTCACAAAAGTACTTAATCTCAGCTCACAAAAGTAGTCACTCAGCTCACAAAAGTATTATCTCTAAGCTCACAAAAGTACACCCTCTCAGTTCACCAAAGTACACCCAGTCCGCTCACAAAAGTACTCGCTCTCAGCTCACAACAGTACTCGCTCTCAGCTCACAACAATACTCGCTCTCAGCTCACAACAATACTCTCTCTCAGCTCACCATATTACCCCCTTATCAGCTCATAAAAAATATTAAACACAGGATGATCAACACGGTAAAACTAACAGCTCCAGGTTAACTAGGAAAAAATCTCACTGGGAGGAAAACCGATTGGATAAAAATCTGGAAAGGATATTAAGATTTTTCTCCCCCGGCGAAATTAAGGTCCATTTAGGGATTATTTTTTTTTTTTACTGTGATAAACTATGGTGATGTATGAATGATAATTGACGATGAACTGGGGGGTGGTGACTCGTGTCCTTATAGGCCCTGCCTAACCTAACCTAACCTAACCTAACCTTCACTAAAGTCAGACCATTTCATTCAGCTCAGAGGGGATCCCGTACACTAGTGTTTAAGGAGTAGCGGCATGACGTAATTAATTAAGTAATGGAAGTAATTACCAAGACTTATAATGACGGTATAATAACTCCAAAATTAAGAGATTTGTTACGGTAAAATATTTCCTAATCTTTTATGAATTAACAACAAATAATAATAATAAAACAATAATAAGCCATTAACATAAATAAAGTAATAATAATAGTAAATAACAATAATAATAGCAACAACAAAAATAAAAATAATAACAACACACCTACAACAACATATCTACAATAACAACACACCTACAATAACACACCAACAATAACACACCTACAATAACAACACACCTACAATAACACACCTACAATAACACACCTACAATAAAAGATGAGAAAATCTGCCCGAAATTTTTAAAGGTTGTGCCTCGCCCGGTCACAACCTTTATAACAAGTCACTTTAAATTACGTGTTTGTTTTGCAGTTTCTGGCGCGGGAAATCCAGGGCTGGGTGATGTACACTTTGGCTGTTTGTCACTACCTAGAAAAAAAAAGTCCAACTGGGGGCTAATTTATACCATTACCTCGTTAAAGTGAAAGTTGGGGGCTGATTTATACCATTACCTAGTTTAAGTGAAGGTTGGGGGCTGATTTATGATCATTATTTAACACTGTGAACTTCACACACACACACACACACACACACACACACACACACACACACACACACACACACACACACACACACACACACACACACACACACACACACACACACACACACACACACACACACACAGAACAAAATGTCCAAGTGAAACCAAATCGCTCTTACAAATAACAAAACGAAGATGTAAAGAGGGGAGGGGAGGGGGGGTGGTGGACATGGTGAGTGATGAGGTATGAAGGAGACGAGGTGTAATGAAGTAGTCAAGTGTTACTGATGACGATTAACCCAACACACATTCCCTTTTCCTCCTCCCTCTGCTGCTACCACTACTACCACTCGCCAAAGATGTAGAACATGATGACAGTGAAGGTGAAGTCTACGATGCTTGCACTACCTGATCTGATACACCCAGGTGAAGGCAGGTACTGGCATAGAGAAGACGAGAATCAAAACGTGGGTCCAGAGGCAGACAATACCTGTAGGAGCCCAGTAAACGTTTGGTGTAGAGATACTATGGACGCCAACCCTCCCTCCTACCTGAAGACTTCATGCTGATTGATTGACCCAACTATCTGGTCCGTCGCTCAGGTGGAAGGGAGTGGGAAGATGATGGATATACCTGGGTGAAGAAGGGCGGTGGAGATGGTAGGTACCCTTTAATCTTTCTCAGATCAAGAGGCGGCGGTAGGTAGCCTTTCTTAACGAGCTGGTCAGGGAGATCAAAGAGTGGATATACATTGTTTCCTGCCAGGAGGGGGAGAGGGAAGAAAAGGGGGATAGAGGAGGGGGGTAGAGGGGAGGGGGGTAGAGGGGTAGAGGGAGAGGGGGGACTCGCTGCCAACCTCGGGTGGAAGGGAATAGAAAGGGCATATTATTTATCATCAGAGGATGGGATAAAAATGGCCACCGATTACTACCTGGTGGAGAGGAAAGGACAGGTAATAACTTTCTACTTACATCACTATTTTAAAGGCAAAATTAACCCCACACTCGTTAAACACGTTCCTCCTCTTTTATCTCATCATTATTCAATAACTAACCCAATGTTAAACGAAGCGCCTATGTTAACACGCAAACGGCGGCGTTAAAAATCCGCTTTAACTATTATGATGCGTGAATACATGACCCTCGACACTACCTCACTGTTACCTAAGACAGAAAATTAAAAGCAAATGAATCAGATTCCCTTTACAATTTAATGGCAGAGACATACAAAAGATCACCTCACGCATGAAACCTTAGTCGAGTGTTCAGTAACGGGATCAGGTCGTCCCCACACATACCACGCCCTGTCTCTTATTCCCTGTCACATTAATCTCTCTCATGTTTCTATGCGACGTGCAGATCTGGAGCTTGAGTCAACACCCAAGTCTCCTCCTCGACTCTCAGCCTTAGACTACAACCAGCGTCGGACAATTCAAGTGTAAAATCTTGCGGTGGCCTGGGGCTGTCAAACAGGTCCTGCCTCACCCACGTCTCCACACCTGAAGTTTACCAACTCCGCGCCAGATGTGGCGAGTGTGCGTAGAGGTAGGTGGGTGGATCAAGCATTGTATGGATCCTTCTGTAGCTTACGTTAGGTAAAACAAAAAAAATATTTCAAAATAAACAGATTTAATACTGAAATCCCACTGTAGAAGATAATAGAGAGTGGTAGTGCATGAGACTGGCCAGTTTGACCAGCACACCTACAGGTCTGGTATGTGTTCATGAGCTCGCTCTTCAGTATACTTGGTGACGTCTGTAATTATAATTACTTCATCAACTAGACATTCTTCTCATCTTGCCTGGTGATGAAGCAGCACCCTGCCTGTGACACACCTTACTTTACCAAAGATGTATTACTAATTACCATAACAATGTAACGAAACGAGAGTCCAGCGTCACCCCCGGAGATATAAACACTCACTACTTTGTCTACGAGAAATATACCTCACCAGCAGGAGGGAAGCGGTGGAGTTCTGGGAAGGATAAGCCACAACTTTAGGCACAAAGTTCAGTTAAATCTCCAGAGAACTATTGTGAGCCAGTTAATGAGTTGATAACAAAAGTACATACACTCTTATCTGCCGCCGGAAGCCCCTGTATAACCCCGAGACTTTAGATGAAACAAAGTGAAGTGAAGTGAAGTGAAAGTTACACAGTTTAAGAAGCTTTACTCAAGTGTTAGCAGTCGTTATGGATCATAGCTTTATACACAGATGTTCTACCACACGACTATTAAACACTGCCTCGACTCCCCTGCCGAGGCACACTTGTACTGTTCACTTAGTTTAGCACCAGCAAATACTCTACAGTGTCTACACCATAGGTTCAGTCCCAAGGTGTGAAGCAACTTTATATCACAAGTATAGAACAGAACTGACCAGCATTTAAATATGAACAATTCATAAAAAATTAAACCTAATCAAATTGTTATAAATGAATAATGTAACAAGCAAGTCTGATATAACCAAATGGAGAATAATCGTTTCAATACATCAATACTCACATGGCTCTCCTGTATACAAAACGTGCAGTACTGTGAGATGTATTCAACAATGGCAGATGCTAACAGGTCAGGCTAGTCACTTTCAGTAAGATTAATCGGACTCGGTTTATATATAAGGTGTGTGTGTGTGTGTGTGTGTGTGTGTGTGTGTGTGTGTGTTCGTTTTCATAGTGAAATAAACCTAATGTATTCTACTACACATATACGAATGCTACTCAGACACTGTTAGAGGAAATAGGCCGGCCAGCATTACCTTAGTTCAGCCAGGAAACAACGCTGTTAAAACCGGCTCACAAAATATTCTGGAAAGTGTAATGTCACCGGCGTGGAAATTGCTCCTTGTTCGCTGCTAGTAAGAGCGAGAGTATGAGAGTATATATAAAGTGGTGTTAATGTGGTGGCTGGTTGAGACTGCACAGTTTTCATATATTTTGTACAACACACCTGATGTTCAGTTGCCGTCTCTCAGTCACATACGGATGGCAACAGGGAGGATGGGGGCTACAATAAACAGCACATCCAATACCAACTTCTTCATGGGTAAGATACCACCCTAAGACTCCTTCCCGCAGGCTACCACAACATCTACTCACTGGTGATACACAAACACCCATAAGAAACATACACAACTTCTCCCACACTGAGGAACAAAAACACTCTGCCAGAGCCAAGAAAATGGTCCCCTTTCACAATCACGAAAAAAAATATTCCCTCACCGAAAATTCTCAGCTCAAGAGTGACAAGGAAAAGGTGCTCTCTCTCTCTCTCTCTCTCTCTCTCTCTCTCTCTCTCTCTCTCTCTCTCTCTCATACAACTAGAGTGAAAGGAACATTTTTGCACATCAAGGGAAATGTACCTTTGTGGAGGCCAGGATAAGAAGATAATAATATAGGAGGAGCGGAGTGTGGTGGAGTAAGGGGATATTGCGCCAGGAATCTGATTACTGTCACAGTAAGGTTAGGGCGTCCCAGAATAGACTTGCGACACTTTTCCCTCCCCTCAGCTTAACTTGCTGGCGAGATCGTCGAGGTCGCAAGGGGCTCTGGGAAGACATTGCAAGTAAGTAAAAACAAGTGTGAGATATGAGAAACTTTCTTCTGCTGAACATATTAAGATTCGCAATAGATACAGAAACTGAGAAATTTTACGGCTACCCCACTCTCTCATCCTTTTACCCCCTCCCTACCCCTCTCACCTCCTCCCACCCTCCCACCCTCTCACCTCCCTCCTCTCTCCTCACCCTCTCCCCCCCTCCCTCACCCCTCCCTCACCTCCCACCCCTACCCTCACCCCACCCATTTTCTCTACAGTGCATAAGACAGTAACTGCAGGCGTCATTAGAGGTTTGTTTACGATCACACCACCCACCTCACAGCTCAGCCGGGTGTCTTAAAATTCCATACGCTCTTACCCGTACACGATCACATGCCAATATGTTAAATCTAAACCAGAACAAAAATTTAAATTCCAAATGATGTACTCGGCTGGTTGTCCTATCATGCTCAGTATTCATGATATTCAAATTTTAATGAGTTAATACGACAAAGTTGTTGTTTTTTTTATACACGGGAAAAAATAATTCAAGTAAAAGTCTTCTCCATCTAACGTCAGCGCCGTGATGATAACTCCCCCAAATCTGTGTAAATTCAGCAGTTGGTTTGTGTGATGACTGAATATGGAACAGCGACACTATACATACATACATACATACATACATACATACATACATACATACACTTATATAATACACTCATAAGTTACATTTGTTTCATTAAAGGAAAAAAAAACCCGGATATTTATCAACATAAACGTACAAATTGTAGGAATTTTCTCCATATTTTTCGGAGGCTGAGAATTTCC
This sequence comes from Homarus americanus, assembly GCF_018991925.1. Taxonomy (NCBI): domain Eukaryota; kingdom Metazoa; phylum Arthropoda; class Malacostraca; order Decapoda; family Nephropidae; genus Homarus; species Homarus americanus. Next base: position 196,515 of record NW_024737993.1, on the reverse strand, counting down.
CCTTCCACACACAGACAAAGGTAACTCTAAATTACTGCCAGTCTGTTTTACGACCATGTTATCCACGTAGGAGAACCAATGAACTTGAACTGCGTCATTACTCCACACTGACCTGTTAAAGAGCACATCGTGACCTCTGAGAACAACGGTTGACACAGTATTAGTTTCACCTTGTGTTGCTCTGGTTCCGCACTTCGAGGAAAGACGGACTTGCATAAAAAGAGTTGATATATACAGTCTTGTGAACTGCCCATCTACACTACAGTACTACAAAGTTAACGAAGTACTAAACGATACACTGATAAATACACTAAATTAAAAACTGATAAATTTTCCCTCATGTATACAAATAAATAATAATAATTTCGTCATTTTTATAATTCGGTTTTACAAGAATATAATCAACATATAAAGTTTGTATTTCCTGAGGTGAAGAAGACGATACCAAGTTGAGGGAAAGATAGAATTCTGAGTTTCGTTTATAAGGTAAATCCATATTGGTCATCTCACACCCCACTAACGTTGCGGCTTAGAAATTCAATCTAACTATGGAGAATTCGGACAGGTTAAATACAGGTAATAACTGCAAACAGTATCGAGAAATTAAACACACACACACACACACACACACACACATCATAATAAATTCTACAATATCTGTGTTGCATAAATTTAATGTCTGGCCATATTTGTGTGTCCATTCATTTAATTAACAGACATCATTTGCCACAGTAAACTCTGCCCTCGGACACTAATAACAACACCACAAATAACCTGTCAACAGCTGTAGGCGTAAACAACCACACGTCATGTTCTGTACTCGTTCATTTCCAGTGTTATGACAAGCGGTCTGGGGTCATTATGTGTATCTCTGTTGGCTCACTGGTCCCTGTTGGCTCACTGGTCCCTGTTGGCTCACTCCCCAAACAGAGCCAAGTCATAACAGGAAATAGTATATATGCCCTCATCAGGACTCGACACCGCGGGCCACAGTAACTCAAATTCCTCAATTACACCCGAGAAGGTTTCATACTCCACCCACAGCCTCCACTAACCACCCACAGCCTCCACACCTCCTCCACCCACAGCTTCCATACCTCCACCCACACCCTCCGCACACTACCCAGAGCTTCCATACCTCCACCCACCACCCATAGCCTTCAAACACCACCACCTCGAAAATATGTCCTCCCCTCCTCCTCCTCCTTCACGTCTCCAGTACACGGCGCCTTTAATACAACTCCTACAGGTGGATCTCTCTCTCTCTCTCTCTCTCTCTCTCTCTCTCTCTCTCTCTCTCTGTAAGATAACCATTAAAGTCTTGTACGACACCCGGGAGCCAGACACACAGCGTTCCTTCACTACGACACCCACAGGACTCGCCAGACTGACACCACAAAAGTCCTCTATGAACGAGTTACTGCCACTATTTTGTACCTCATACACAGCCTGTCTGACGTGGTGGCCCCGAGCGTCTCCTCAGCGCCTCCTCCTCCGTATATTGTTATATGACAATTATTATTATTACAACATCAGTGAAGAATCAAAACACCTTGAGTAATTGTCTGACTTGAGAAAATCCAAAGAATATAAAATCATACGAATTACTACTTGTTTGTACAGAATACTCCCTGAATCACCTCCCCTCTCTCTCGAGCGCGCGTACGCACCCACACAGGGGAGTGTAAGTAGAGAGTGGAAGCCAACTCTTCGAGAACTTAAGTGTTCTTATGAGATTAAAGTTCAAGTGTTCGGAGATTTAAGAGCGCCAGGCACTCCGAGGGGAACGTGAGAGGGGGGGGGGGGGATACCTGAGGGTCACACACAGCTCCAGGCACTAAAATATTTAATTATCGATCCTGTTTTTATACAATGTGTGGTTCATTCACGCGAAGTCAGCGAAAGAAGTGGAGTTATGTTCTGAAACCAAAGACACTACATGTCATTGTTGAGGCGGCCGGGGAGGAGAGAAGCAAACTATCACATCTTTAACAAAATAACCCACTAAACTGCCCAATTGTCGACCCAGGCTTATCTACAGTACACGACATCTCACCAACTATGCTGGTCTGAATAACGCTTGACACAAACTTGAGTTCTACCATATAATTATACTTCATGTCGGGTAGTTACTGTTATCAAGTTCTGGCTAACACTGTCAGCACTATATTCTCTGACTGTCATCTGCACCCCTCCTTGTAGCGGTCTTCTGTACGTAATTATGCTGTCTTTCATACCTTTGTCTTACATCCAGTACAGTCATAAGTCTCTCCACATAATCTGACTGTAGGTTATTCTAAACTTTAAAATTACCAGTTAAAATAATATCCAAATCCCAGGTGTAAATCTCAGGTGTACATTTCAGGTGTAAATTCAATTAACTTTACTCACAAACACAAACTACACGTCAGTTACCGGAGTCTGGACAACAAGAGGAGGTCAAATGGGCAAGGAAGTCAGAGAACAGAGGCAGCTTACTGATCGGACGGGAGGTTGAGAGCGGCGGTAGGTGACAAGGGCAGAGGAGTGTGAGTATTGAAGGTGACGCCCCGAGACGCCTGAGGCCAAGACCATCACACACCTACCAAGACAGAGCCAGTGAGGGAAACGGTGACCCATCCAACACAAAACGCCAATCACCATACACCAGGTATCATCCTACGAGTGTTTAGCGCCATTACTCACACTAACCCGGGTAACTACATAACACTCACTCGAATAAGTATGTTTATGATTTGGTGTGAGACAATATGACAACGGACGACGGATTATGACAACACTACCGAGACAACAGGAGTCGGAGTATTCACTTTGAAATTCATCATTGCCCTCCGTCAAGATACATTTTGGAGGAACACTACGATACACTTCTAAAACTTTCCAACACTTGTAGAAACTGTATAGTCTTCCTCCTCAGGCCAGAGACCCTGACATGCATCCATATCTCCTAGTTTTAATTAATGTTATGTTTCTCGTTCATGTTTCCCAAAGTAAAGTTTTCAGTGCCTCAGAACACTGCCACAACTTCGGGTGTTTGTCCAACTTTCAACTTGTTTTTGAGCTTCAGTTATGGGTCGAGAACTGACGGTCACTGGGAAATTCTGTCGTTCACCCAAGTTTTTTTTTATAACATTCCTTGAGGCTATACCAAAGTCTAGCCCTTCCCTCCCCTCCCCTCCCCTCCCCACACACTTTTTTTCGTGGGAGGCTCGAGGGGGGTTCCATTGAGCGTCCTGAAAAATGTCATCTATTTTTTGAACACTGGCCAAAAACAAGACATTTATCTCAGGGAATAAGTAAAAAGAAACTCTGACTTACTGATCCCCAAACCTTCACACACGGACTAACACCACCATTCATTCCCTTATCAAATGTATCCTTGTCCTAACGAGGCGGCCAAAATGCATACTAATTGGTAGGGATAGATTGGATCACATTAAGAATGGGGCTAATAATTAAACCAATCACCTTTTTGTTTACCTTGACGTCACCAGGTAATAAAACATACACTCGATCTCAAGTTAAAATTATGCTGAACACCTGTGACCAACACCTCTGACGCTACCACCACCACCACCCATCCCTGCCCCCCCCCCACCACAACCACCACCATCCTCCTCCCATTCCCTCCCTGGCCAAGACACAATTGAAAATCATTCCACACCACCCGTCTGGCTGTGATTCTCTCCTGAGGCAGTGAGTGATTGTGATGACGGCTAACAGGTAGCCGCCGCCGCTGCTTCTTCTTCCCCTTCTCCACCTTCCTCCTCTTCCACAACCACCACCATACTTACTTATCACACACCATTTACAACAGACCACCACCTCTACCAGACTACCACATTTACCACAGTCTCTATATCAACCAACAACAACCACATTTAACTAAAAGCTCCAAACTTGCCACGAACAACCAATGCCACTCTCGGCCACACACAACACCAGGAACCAACACACTCATACATACATACATACATACATGCATGCATACATACATACATACATGCATACATACATACATACATGCATACATACATGCATGCATACATGCATGCATGCATACATGCATACATACATACATACATACATACATACGTGCCTCAGGGGCCACAAAAGTAGAAGGTACCTGCAGGCCTGGGCAGGTGTTACGGTGCAGGACCTGACTGTGTATGAGGGTGCTGGTGAACCTCTCTGGTGTGGACGTGATCGAATCGTTCTTCGTTTCTATTTAACACAGCAGCTAAACAGTCTAGATCACTGTATTCCTCGCACATGGATTATTCAGTGTTTCATCTTAACCTTTTTGGTGCTAAAATGGCTCTCGTGTGTGTGTGTGTGTGTGTGTGTGTGTGTGTGTTAGCAGTTCACACACTATTCCCGTTCAATACACACATACTCAGCACAACATAACATCCTCCCCCTCGTCTCCCTTACTCGGATACCGTGTCCTAGGGCTCCGTGACTGAAGCTATCGGCCCTGGCTCACCTACCAGAGCTAGCGAGAACAAAAAAAAACCCCGACCAAGGTTTACACTCGGCTTCACACCAAATCCATATGTGAGCTGAGAAACACCCCCTCTGACAGGTCCTTTCTCTATTAGGCTTGTCACTTGGAACACGTTTTCCTTTCCTTGACTTTTTACGGACAGATGGGAGATGGAAAATGAAGATCGATTTACATAACAGCTTCTTCTCCCGTCACTGTGTCCTCTCCCGCTGCTTGTAGTCCACTCAAAATGTAAACAGATAATGATGACAGATGATCATAAACAATAATAATCACTACAGCCGCCGTCGTAGTCATTGAATGAATGAATGAATGAAGAAAGAAAGAAAGAAAGAATGAAAGAATAAGACCGAAAAATTAGAGGAGACCTAATATGCTCAATGGCTAAATCAACACTATTCAATACAGCCTCAGAATCCTCAATATATATAAACATTATGATCCACCTAACAGTTCCTATCCGCTTCTTGTAGTCTTTGGCAGTAAATGGAGCCGAAGTGAGGAGGGGTTGAAACCTATCAGCACTTGCCGCTTGGGTGCTCCTATACAGTTATCTGCCTAATATTTGCACCGAGTTGACATAACCGCAAGAATACCCCACACGTCTCAAATGTCTGGCCTTAATATCGTAAATAACATTGTAAATAAGATGGATAGCAAACCTGTCACAGCAAATATGTTAAAACCACGACATATTAAAAAAAATTGTGTACAGTCACTCAAAAAACTATCATTACAATATTGTGTTCTTGAAAATATGACACAACTGACGAAGGATTTTGACAACCCTACCGAGACAACAGGAATCACAGTGTTCCTTCTGAAATTCATATACCCTCTTCCCTCCTCCGAAGTAAAGATAGTTTTTTGAGTGACTGTATAATCCCATTCATGAATATCGTCATAACTGTCTCTCATTCCACTCACACGAAACTAAAATAACTGGAAGAACATACTTAACAAGGCTACACCACCACAGTCTACATTAACCAACTCCTGGAACCGTACACATGACTTGGAGGGGGGGGAGGAGCAGTAATCACACCAGGGCCTCGTAGAAGTGGCACTCCAGGCATTCAAAACGACGACAAGGGATATATATATATTACACTGTGTTACCTAACCATGGACAACCTGAGGCCACCAGAGATATGCTATGAGAGGATGGATGTGTGTTGACAAATCTATCTGGCTTGACAAGATAATCAAGGAACATCGTGCAACACTCAAGGAACACTAAGCAAGCAGAGACACAACACAAACAAGAAACATACATGAAGAAGGATCAGGCAACACAACAGGACTCATACTCCATCATAAACACCATTAGACAAAAAGCAAGTACAGATTCATACAGTGACTCTTGAATCAGCCAGGTTAACTTTACCAGGTAACTCCAGGATCATTATCACTCACAGGTAGGCGCCGGGTCCCAAACTTACCTGTAAACAAAATAAAGAAAATAATTTAGAACTACTTTTACAACAGTGGAAGCATATCAACTGACTCATACCTGTTGAGAAATATTTAACAGATAATATTCTAATAAATATATAAAGATCAATGTGTAACTTATTCTTGCATTGAAATAACCTCTATGAACATCTGTCCTCACATCAGAAGAAAATTAACAATAAGATCCCAATAGTCAAGCTTTATGCAAAACACCTAACATACCCCAAAGGACACGCTGTATATTCCATCAGGTGTTAAAGACCTTGTTAACCTGAGCCCCATAATCACCAGGTGTCCACAAAACAATTACTCTGCTCCAGTGACCTCAAAACTAATACGGGGCAATACGGTGTTCACTTTTCACGGGGCCATTGTATTGGGAAAAAAATATTGTATTTTCCGTCTCTCTGGAAGGTCGTGTGGCTGCAGGTGAAATATCATGTTCACTGGTGAATGAAAACCCAAGTTGAGACTCGAAAAACAAAATGCTAACAGACAGACAGACAGACAGACAGACAGACAGACAGACAGACAGACATAGTGACCTAACTTTGTATACACCACTTTTGGTGGAGTATAAATATAACAAGACCACATTCACAAATTATTTTAATTATAAACTCGGATAAAAAAAATAACAAAATGGTCTTATGCATTTTTCTTACACCAAGTACGGTACATGGTGTTATCAGCCTCACCTACTGCACATACTAATGACACAGATGGAGAGGTTTGGTTAGGTTAGGTTAGGTTGAGGACATCACCGTAAATATACTCTAAAATGGAATTAAATAGGTTTACCTGGGCCCACCGGTTAGATCAAAGACACTACTAATTGCCTTCATATTACTAAAAGGTGAAGAGAAGTGACACAGGTAAACACACCCGGGACAAGCCACACCCACACACCTGGCTAGGAGCTCAGGTGTGCTGGTTACAGTTAATTGAATTCTCGTGTCAGGTGACTTACACTAATATCTCAGGTAATGAAACGGTTTTGTCTATATTACGCACCCGGAATTGGTAACAGCACCGGATTAAGAGAATTGAACAGTTAAATGACTTGTATCCGACTGACGCTTAGCATAATGCCATATCAAATGCAGCACAAAAAATTATATTATACAGGTAAGCAGACATTTCTCTACGACACACACACACACACACACACACACACACACACACACACACACACACACACTACCCTCAGGAGTTAAGTTAGTGAAACAATCAGGTTTGAGAGCGACTTCCCAGAAAATTAGAGGCTAACTTTTAGCTCTGCGGGGATGTGTGTAATGGTGGCGAGCGTAAGTTGTGGGAGCCAGAGTCAGAGCCACACACTACCAGCTTGGCTCTCGTTCTCCTCCTGCTTGTGTAAGAGTGTTGGGCAGTATACCTGATGGGCTGCTGATGCAATACCTTCAGCTATTCGTGTACAAGTGGTGGATAGTTTAGGATAATGAAAGGTTAGATGACTGACAGATTACAGCTCTATATTTGCAACTCAATGTGGTGGGTGTGGTGTGGGTGTGTGGTGGGCGTGGTGTGGGTGTGTGGTGGGCGTGGTGTGGGTGTGTGGTGGGCGTGGTGTGGGGTGGTGTGGGTGTGGTCCTGTGTTCAGGTAGGGTGGGCCGTGAGGCTTTAACAGCAGGTGGAAGAACAGGTGTAGCTATAGTAGGGAATGGGGAGGTGTGGCTACAGTAACAGGAGTAGTAGTGTGGCTACAACGGGCGGATGAAACAGTAGCTACAACAGCAGGTGCAGCGGTGCGGGATAATAGGCAAGTGATGTGATGTAAAAATGGATTCTCAAAATTGGTTCACTTTTTTTTCCTTTGTGGAGATCTGAGAACACTAACGGGCTCACTAGGAGGACACGGCTCTCCTGACCTGGAAGTGAAACCTACTGTACGTGCTCCACCCAGGTCTCCAGAGGTGGAGGAAAGCTCTACGTGCTCCACCACTTGCGTGTTCCACCCAGGAAGTTCAGCCCCATCCACTCCACGCCATCGTTGCCGCCACAAAAGACTCTCTTATAGCTGGTCGTTCTTTCCTTTATCTAGCGTCAACACTAGACAGACCTCTTCAATACTAAGAACATCAGGTGTACAATTAATAAACCCACACAAAGCGCACGCACACACACACACACACACACACACACACACACACACACACATACATACATACATACATACATACATACATACATACATACATACATACATACATACATACATACATACATTCATGCATACATACATACATTCATGCATACATACATACATACACACACACACACATGAAGGGAGGGGAAAGGGAACACACAAACATTCACAAACAGTGATTGAAAAGCATAATGATAAAGTGGCCGACACAGGAGATATTTAGTGGAGTGTTGCCTTAACTGGAGGCCACCACATGTGTATGGGAGGCACGCGCGCCGCCAATCAGGGAGAAGGTTGCCGCCAGAGTGGGTGTGGAGGCAGGCGGCCGTGGACCAAATCCTAATTTGTCCCTTTAAATGATATCTCGTAACAACCTCAGTTAGCGTCAACAACAACAAAAGTAACACGTATTACACAAGTTATAGGGAAAATATTTCATAAATTAGGTTAGGTTGTGTTGGACTAGAAAAGAGCCCCACTAGCCAATAAGTACCGTAGGAACGTCATACATTTTCAAACAAAACTCATACTACTGATTACTGTAGATGCAGGTCATGCGTTCATACAGTAGAGTGCCAAGTGAGGTGATTTGAAACAAGAATACTAAAGATAACGAGTTCAAAAAATTTCAATTACTTCACAACAAGAAACATAACATTATTGTAGTCTGTGAAAAATCGACTGTCTTAACTCACTCACAGCAGGAAAAATAATCTTCAGGCGTTTTAAAGTCTCTACACACACAAACACACACCCTCCCTCACACACGTCCATAGCCCCACACACACACGTACGTTTTCCCTCCAAGCTCTCAGGAAATCTTGTCTGACTTTCACGGTTATAGTTCACACAGATGATGACTTGTAGCTGACGACTTTACAATAATTTTTTTTTTTTAGCTTTCGACGAGTCAGGATTGTCCTTGAAGCTCCAATAAATATTTCCGTGATATCCCAAACCCTTCACTGGGGCCCCGACTCATCACAATTCTCAATGTTCTTCATTTTTTCCCCCGGAGATGTCTATAAAAAAAAAAAACACTTTCCTATCCACTCAATTAATTTCAATTTATTTTCAACCACTTCTTTTACAAGGCAATACAACTGGTCTATTGTCCAAAAACATTTCAAGTTTTTCCTTGCAACTGCTAAACTTCACTAAATATTGCAACCTGAAAGTAGGCAAACAAACGCTTTACAATTGGTGCTTCCCGCTGTCATAAATTGGAAGATAATACCTATTTTACCCCTCAATTCTTATTTTATTTTCAATAATTGTCTCACTACATTCAAGGGTAAAAAAAATAAAAACTTCCTTTTATTAACACATCCAGCCATTGTGTTCCTTATAGGTCAAGTTAACATGATAAAAACATCACCTACTGCCCGAGTGTAGCGGCATTCCCTTACTAAACCCCTAACACACCTTCCCCAACCCATCTTGCACACCTGGTTACCTGTACGATCTGGTAATGGAGTTTCTGTATACGAATATTTACCTTTTTCTTTAATAATTAGTCGAGTAATAAAGGTTAATGGCGTCTGTTACTGCTGGGTAAGACTGTACCTGCGGCGGGAAATGGTTAGAAGTAAGTTCCTAGGTGTAGCGGCTTTACTCCACGGAGGAACTATCGTCTCTTCTGGCAAAAATCTAATCTTACGTGTAAATCATTAATTATATAAGAGTTTTCAAGATTAATACCGATCTAAAAACATTCATAAATAATACCTACGTAAGATTTATTCACAATTACGCAAAACAAGTCGACTATAGTGTTTTTTAAGTGTTTGGGCAACCTAACCTGACCCGATAAAACCAAGCCAAAGCTAACCTAACCTAGCCTAGCCTAACCTAGCCTAGCCTAGCCTAACCTAACCAACGTAACCTAACCTAACCTAACCAACGTAACCTAACCCAACCCTAACCTAACCTAACCTAACCTCTCTCGCGTATTGCTGAACTAAAATAAAGCACCAACACTAAAAACACTGCAAATTCGGCCTCGGTAGTTCTGCGAGACCATTAATGAATCTGAAATATAACTGAGCCAATATTCTTAATGATGTAATTAAGACGTTTTAAAAGCGTTCTTCTAATAATGATGGAAGTTCGAATAGTCAGTAATCAGAGAAGCTGGAAATTGGATCTTATTGAACATGGCTCAAAATAAATTATTTCATGAGAGTATCCCAAGCTCAGAAGGGAATGGGAATTGTTTCACGTTATTGGTATACGATGTATTCCAGATGGTGTCAAGATACCACGTCACCCCCCACACACACACACACACACACACCTCTCTGTCTGAGCTACACGTTAAAATAAACACACAATAACTTCTTCCTTAAGGTGAAAACTGTAATAATAACAGCTTCCAAGGTCGACGACAGTGTAATTTTAACCCACACACAAGCTACCGCGGACCCTCCCTGTATCCCACACACCCAGCAGACTCATTATAACACACAGCACACAACTTCTCTTGCTTGGGGCTCACTGTAAATAGCCTTTAGCACATGAGGGGCGAGTTCTCTCCAAGTTTACCACAGGCAGTCAATATAGAGCCACCACACCCCACCCCACCACCCTACCCCACCTCACCCCGCCCAACCCCAAGCTCCCTGGTTTAGCTAACAGCCTGAATACACCACCACCCAGTGTCCTCCAGCCTAGATACTGAACTTCCCCTTTACTGGGCCTCAACACACCCCTACGGAATATTAACCATTAAACATAAACCTCAAGTCAAATGGGAACTAAACTACACTAATCACCCTTAACTACCATGAAGGTCTTTACGGGTCCCCAATCTTAGCTCCTAATTCAAACTATAGGATCCCCCTTACGTCTACCATTCGTCAAGTGACTCTGAAGGACCTACACACAACAACACAACTACCACTACACTAGGGAACACATTCTCCATTAAAGACTAAACCCGACAGCGAATCGTTACACTGATCCGACAGCCAACACACACACTCGTGATGTAGTTACTGTATAATCCGAGGGTTTTTCTCTGCCTAATCCAGATTTCCATACGATATAACCAATGGTAAAGAGGATGTACACGGCCAATATCTAGTGCAGGTTTATACAGGTACAGCAGGTGTAACTGTACCTTCACGACCAGCAGGAGGATCACCTGCTTGTACACAGCTCCAACGGGCCCCAGTCCTAATAGACCCCAACCTAACCTAACCAAATCTAAATATTAGAATTGGGGTCCAATGCCAATGAGTACCAGTCCAATGGGCCCAAATCATGAATTGTCCCAATTATAATCGTTAGTCAGGTTTGGTTAAAACCTATTAGGAGTGGAGACCATTCTCACCTTCACCTAACCTATCTGACTGAATTTCTGCGGAGATCATTACTAGACAGAAAATAATATCACAAAAGTAAACAAATTATATCATCAGGTTGATATAATTAGTGAACCCAGATAATTAAATCAGTAACTCACAAACACATAACATATTTAACCTTTAGATATCCTGCCCTCGGATCCACGTACAATAACACTGCCCCTGAACGTGTATTAAATAACCGTGTCTCGTTAATGAAGAGTCCAGGTGTAATATTGATGACAATTTGGAATTACATTTTTTACATTAGTTAAAAACGTCAACTCGAGTCAGCGTTATGTTTACGTTCTCTTAAATAGTTAAATGTTTGAGAAATATGTGGGCCAGGCATGATATGAACGTAATAGTGAGTCCTACAAACATGACTAGCCATTCGGGATAGTGTGGATATATTGCAAACTAAGCCTTCGGTACGCGAGGAAGCAGAGACACCCACACTGCACTCGACCGACTTCACTTCCTCAACTGCCAAGCTGGATACTAATGTTGTGGGTGAACTCAAGACTGCCCCAGGATCGAATCAGTGACCCTTAACTGCCATAATAAACACACCACCATCTCCCCACTCCTTTATTATCTATACTTCAAGATAGATAAAACCTTAAATAAAAACGTATATCGTATAGTAAAGAGTTCAATCATAACAAAAAAGAGACAGTACACAAGAAGCTAAGTTGCGTCAGTATAATTAAAAGTTAAAATATAATGGGAATTGATGTACTGCAACTTTAAAATAATATAAAAATGAAGTATAAACCTTCACTTCACATTACCAAACCTAACCTCGGCGACAGAATTCATTATCCTCGTACTTGAAACCAATAAGTGTCACCTACTGGCAGACAGTATAATGTCCTCTCGAGTTGTCCTTGAAGGTTGACCTATTGTTAAGCCTCAAGGTAACAAGAAAAAAAATCTTCGTACAAACTTTTTAAGAATTCGGGTCATGAAGAAAAGGTCCTCAATATTCTGTGGACGTTGGTGAAGGTGATTAAAAGATTTGGGTCCAGGGGGTGGGGGGGAGGTCAGGGGTGGGGGAGGCTGGGGGGTGGGGAGGTCAGGGGTGGGGGGAGGTCAGGGGGTGGGGGGGAGGTCAGGGGGGGGGGTGGGGGAGGTGGGGGTGGGGGGAGGTCAGGGGGTGGGGGAGGTCAGTGGGGGGAGGGGTGGGGGAGGCCAGGGGTGGGGGAGGCTGGGGTGGGGGAGGTGGGGGGGGCAGGGGGTGGGGGGAGGCAGGGGTGGGGAGGCTGGGGGTGGGGGAGGGGGTGGGGGAGAGGCCAGGGGTGGGGGGGAGGCTGGGGGTGGGGGAGGTGGGGTGGGGGAGAGGGGGTGGGGAGGTCAGGGGTGGGGGGAGGCTGGGGGTGGGGGGGAGGCTGGGGGGTGGGGAGTCAGGGGGTGGGGAGGCTGGGGGTGGGGGGAGGTCAGGGGTGGGGAGGCCAGGGGTGGGGAGGTCAGGGGTGGGGGGAGGAGTGGGGGGGAGGTCAGGGGGTGGGGAGGTCAGGGGTGGGACAGGGGGTGGGGGAGGTCAGGGGTGGGGAGGTCAGGGGGTGGGGAGGTCAGGGGGTGGGGAGGTCAGGGGTGGGGAGGTCAGGTGGGGGGGTGGGGGGAGGCTGGGGTGGGGAGGCTGGGGTGGGGGAGGCCAGGGGGTGGGGGAGGTGGGGGGAGGGTGGGAGGCTGGGGTGAGGGGGAGGAGGGGGAGGTGGGAGGAGGGGAGGTGGGGCAGGGGTGGGGGGGAGGCAGGGGTGGGGGAGGTCAGGGGGGGAGGGGGGGGGGAGGTCAGGGGTGGGGGAGGCTGGGGGGGAGGCTGGGGGGAGGTGGGGGAGGCTGGGGGTGGGGAGGTGGGGTGGGGGAGGTCAGGGGTGGGGGAGGCAGGGGTGGGGGGGAGGCAGGGGGTGGGGGGAGGCTGGGGGTGGGGGGAGGCTGGGGGTGGGGGAGGCTGGGGTGGGGAGGTGGAGGGGGTGGGGAGGTCAGGGGTGGGGGGGAGGTCAGGGGGTGGAGGGGGAGGTGGGGTGGAGGGGGAGGTCAGGGGTGGAGGGGAGGCTGGGGTGGGGGAGGTCAGGGTGGGGAGGCTGGGGGGGGGGAGGTCAGGGGGTGGGGAGGTCAGGGGGAGGCAGGTGGGGGGGTTAGGTGGGTTAGGGAGCCAATCTCAGCACTGCTCTGTCATCCCTTGCGTGCCGTGGGGTAGAAGGAGGAAGGAGGAAGAGAAAGAGGAGGGAAGGAGAAAGAGAGGGAGGGAGGAGGGAAAGAGAGGAGCAGGGGGAGGGAAAGGAGGAAAAGAATGAGGGCGGGAGCGAGGGAAGGAAGGAAGAGGCAAGGAGAGAAGAGTAAATAAATATACGGACGGACACACCTGAGAAAACGAGAGAGATAAAAGATAGGCAACAAACCACAGTACAATATACCCATGAAGTTCGCCCTTTAAAACACTGGAGCATCAAACATTCATACACACGGCTCAGGCAGCGACACCCGGGGATACAGAGAGCCCGGCCCACTGAAAAATGACTGACGAGCTCCTGAACCTAACGAGTTGCTTAACCTGACGAGCTCCTGAACCTGACAACCTCCTGAACCTGACGAGTTGCTTAACCTGAAGAGCTCCTGAACCTGACGAGTTAGTTAACCTGAAGAGCTCCTGAACCTGACGAGTTAGTTAACCTGAAGGCTCTTGAACCGACGAGTTAGTTAACCTGACAACCTCCTGAACCTGACGAGTTGCTTAACCTGAAGAGCTCCTGAACCTGACGAGTTAGTTAACCTGAAGAGCTCCTGAACCTGACGAGTTAGTTAACCTGAAGAGCTCCTGAACCTGACAACCTCCTGAACCTGACGAGTTGCTTAACCTGAAGAGCTCCTGAACCTGACAACCTCCTGAACCTGACGAGTTGCTTAACCTGACGAGTTACTTAACCTGACAAGCTCCTCTGAACCTGAGGAGCTCCTGAATCTGAGGAGCTCTTGAACCTGACGAGCACCTAAACCTGCCGAGCACCTGAACCTGACGACCTCCTGAACCTGACGACCCCCTGAACCTGACGAGCACCTGAACCTGACGACCTCCTGAACCTGGACGACCTCCTGAATCTGACTACCTCCTGACTCCGACGACCTCTGAAACCCGATTTATCTCCTGAAACCTGACGACCTCCTGAACCTGACGAGCTCCTGAACCTGACGACCTCCTGAACCTGACGAGCACCTGAACCTGACGAGCACCTGAACCTGACGAGCACCTGAACCTGACGACCTCCTGAAGACTCCCTAAACCTGACGACCTCCTGAACCTGAAGACCCCCTGAGCCTGACAACCTCCTGAACCTGAGACCTCCTGAACCTGAGACCTCCTGAACCTGAGACCTCCTGAACCTGACGAACACCTGAACCTGCTAAGTATAAACACTGTAGGAATACGTTAATCAAACCTCAGATGAAATACTGTAAAGTGTTTGTTGGGATTACCGAAGCTCTCTTGGTGGTGGTGAGGCACTGGTTCACACTCTGGGTCAACTTAAACAAGAAGAGGTACTGTCCTCCCTCACACTCCACAAACTCAACTCCTGGAAGTTTCCAAGTAGGACAATAGTCTTGGGAAGTTCAGCGGCTCAAACCTCGTCCATTTCTGAAACTGATGAGGGGAATTCCAACAATTTTAAGGACTTTCAATTCCAGAAACAAGAAAAACTCGACTCTTCTTTTTGTAAAATTTATAAAGGACTCGACCACCTGACAGTAACAAGGAACCTCCACATCCTGACTATAATGAAAGTTTCTCTATGGATGTGTTTACACTCAACAAACAAGTCATATAAACACGGACGTAAGAGCGACACTGAACAGTATTTAGCCTAAAACAACATCATCATCATCTGTATTAAATAGACTTATTTTAATTTAATACAAGCTGCCAACAGTTAAATAAAATAAAAATTACTCATAGGATTTTCTTTACACAATCTGAAGGTGAAAAACATCAGAGCCGCGGGACTTTCATAATAATGTGGACCACGAACAAAGAATCCTGTGTGACACGTAATGGATAGATTATTCTATCAAAACTTTTCAAATGACTTTAAAATGATTTATGCATTTGAGTCTCCAAACTCTCTTACGCATCAAGCTGTATTGTCAGATGATAAAATAAAACTTACACAAGAACATTAATATTTAAGTGCTAAAAATCAAAACCTAGAATTTTATAAGCTAATTTATTCAACAAAGCTTAGTACGATATAAAGCACATGAAAGCACTCAGCTGTAGACAACACACCATCAACGTAACAATAACACGAGTGCAATACGACCCCTCACTCACCTACGGGAACGAAGTGCACACACCTGAGTCGACCCAACCAGGTAGAAAAATAGGAAGTTCAAAACCCTTTCATTTTTTCAGGTAAGCTAACAACTACAGTATCTCTATAATGCTAAAAGCCTCAGGGCAACAGGTACGCCAAGACTGCAGCCAACTTAAAACACTTCCCCCGGAATACTGATGGATAAACATACTGGGCGGACACCACTTAGGGTGACCGGGGGTGGGGAGGGGGGAGAGGAAAGGGGAATGGGGTGGGGAGGGTGGGGTGGGAAGGGAGGGGAAGGGGGATGGGGTGGGGAGGGGGAGTGGGTGGGGAAGGGGGTAAATGTTAACTGTAATAGACCTTTAACGACCCGCCAGACACAAATATTAACCAAATGTAGTAGAAAATAAGTTCTCGTGATCAAACTGGGTCGCTGGTATAGCTGGGAGGGTCAATGCCACACACACACACACACACAGTCGACTTGTACATTTTCGGCGGCTACACTTCATAAGCAACATAAGACAGAACAGCTTAGCATTCGCCTTCCAGCATAGCTCTGACTCACCACACTAACTCGTATCAAATCACGTTAACACAAGGTGAGTGACCAGCGTAGTAAAACTAACCCTGGCGCCTAACACCTTAATTAAACACCTATTGTCTCCCGTCAACACCTGGTCACTATCATCACTGAACCACCTATAAACATACAACATAAACATCTCCCTAAGACTCATACATAAAGTGATTAGTTTAACACTTAGCTATGCGCTTCAATTCACTGATGTGTTGGTGAGCCCCAGAGCAATAATTTTCCCCCAAAGTCCTCCATTTTATATTGATGGTCGACAGTGCCAAGACTTCCAAAAAATTCCTGGAGAGACAAAGAAAAGACGCTCGGGGTCCCTGAAGAAGGAGGAGCTGACCGGAGTGGGGAGAGACAGCTGCGCCGCCACAAATACTCGAGAGATAAAACACCTACTTGGGGAGAGAAAGACCCCCCCCCCCACAACTACTACGTAATCATATGGAAAATGAGGGTTACGGAAGGTGGCAGGTGTAAGGAGGTGATTTAAAGGAAAGTGCGATGAGCACGAAGGTAGGGGAGGGGTGAGACGGGACGGGAGGTAGGGGAGAGGGGAGGAGGTGTAGGGGAGGGGTGAGGGAGGCAGGTAGGGAGGGATGGGAGGGCAGGGGAGGTGGAGGAGGCAGTAGGGGAGAGGTGGAAGAGGCAGGTAGGGGAGAGGTGAGGGAGGCAGGTAGGGGAAAGGTGAGGAGGCAGGTGGGGGGGAGAGGTGGGAAGAGGCAGGTAGGGGGAGAGGTGAGGAGGCAGGTAGGGGGAGAGGTGAGGGAGGCAGGTAGGGGAGAGGTGAGGAGGCAGGTAGGGGAGAGGTGAGGAGGCAGGTAGGGGAGAGGTGAGGAGGCAGGTAGGGGAACAAAGAACAAGGGAAGAGTTAGCAGCAGGTGGCGGGCGTGAAGGTGTGTGGGAGGAACAACACCTCGCTGATAAATCAAGAAATTTAAAGGCGAGCATTGAAGATAACCCCCACGCCATCACCGCTACCAGGACCCATAACCTAACCCAACCCCCACGCCATCACCGCTCCCAGGACCCATAACCTAACCCAACCTCCAGCCCTCCAACAAAGAATCTAACAAACATACACACACACACATTACTAAACACACATACTATAAACAAACACAGATACACAAACACACACATCACTCAACAAACACAAAGATAAACATATTATTATTAACACACACACACACACCTGAACGGCGAAGTACTGTACTGAGCTACCAAGGGGTGATCAACATGGTTCCCAGATA
Source organism: Homarus americanus (assembly GCF_018991925.1). Classification (NCBI taxonomy): domain Eukaryota; kingdom Metazoa; phylum Arthropoda; class Malacostraca; order Decapoda; family Nephropidae; genus Homarus; species Homarus americanus. The sequence goes on along the minus strand of NW_024737993.1, from coordinate 178,884 downwards.
ATTTGATCCATATGCTTCGTCGACTGTACCAACCATTCAGTAACTAGAGGAACAAACACTACTTACAAACCCCACCAACCACATCGACTCCACGGGTAACAAATACATTGTAGGGGAACGTAAACTGTAGTGAATGACGAGCCCAGGTTGACTCCGGTAAATTTGGGTGGTCATGTGTACGACTTAATTTTCTTCGTGTCGGCAGCAGTTAAGGGTGTTTCTGCCGCCGCTCTTCAAGGGGTCTTATCAGGTATGAGTGCTCCTAAAGGTCGGCTACAGGAGGGCAACTCAGGGCAGTTTTGATAGTTGTTTTGGCGCCTCGAGGAGGAACCTAAAACACACTTGAAGAACAGACATACAAACACTTTACTGTCCCCCCACACACACTTTACTGGTCCCCCCACACACACTTTACTGTCCCCCCACACACACTTTACTGGTCCCCACAAACACTTTACTGTCCCCCCACACACACTTTACTGGTCCCCCCACACACACTTTACTGTCCCCCCACACACACTTTACTGGTCCCCCCACACACACTTTACTAACCACCCTCCCTGTCACCTCACCACCAATACGTCCGTTATACCCACTAACTAAAATGCAAATGCCTTCACGATTTTTTGTATGTAGTTGAAATTAAAATTCATTACTTTTACTGAGATCTTTCATATGCAAATCCCCAGGTGCCTTTGGTACGTCACTGTGCATAAACTCTGGCTTAAGCTCACAGGATGCCTAAACGGATTAAGGGAACGCCGCTCGCCTTAAGAATACTCGTTAAAATATCTCATAATCTGTGAATGGTGTATCAAGTTTCCACACAGACGGCGGCACCTCCACCAACACCTACTACCTTCCTCATCACTAGAAATACAAATCCTCTACTACTACATCCACCAACACACACAACACGTTAACACATCCACCAACACACACACACAACACGTTAACACATCCACCAACACACACACACAACACGTTAACACATCCACCAACAGCAGGATTTTTCATAAGAGGATTTTATCACCCTCCCCCCTACAAAGAGGAGGAAGAAGAGAAGAGGGTGAAGGGGGGAGAGACGAGAGAAGAGCGATCAATTCCACTATCCTCCCCAACCATACACACACACACTCACTCACACTCACTCACACACACACTCACACACACACACTATATCCTCATCAGGACAACAAGGGGCATCTCACTTTCTTCATCCTCTTCTCTGACCGCCGCTGAGCCCCACTTGAACCTCAAATAACCAGAACCAAGACAATGCTATACTGTTCCCCCCAGGTATATAAGTGGCAGCCTTGAGGAGAGAGAGAGAGAGAGAGAGAGAGAGAGAGACTAATAACACACTATAGTACAGCCAGTATTATTATAACCCTCGACGATACGTTACATTACACCCAAAAAATATCATAATTCCATACCAGTTTTATATCCATAGCATAAATATTACTTCAACTCACCGAGACTTTTATGTACGGTAATTGTATAATTTAATCTGGTATAAGCGAAATAGTCATAAAAAGTAACGGTGATGCCGGATAGTATTTTGTTATCGTTGTGTAATTCCTCAACCCGATACTGTACAGTGTAAGAGACGACCTTTAGCTACAGAACACTACAGTAGTCATCTTGAGGCTCTAAATACAGTCATGTTTACAAAAATACTGTTTACCTTGAGAGTTTATATTTAACCGATCTATAACAGCAGAGATAATGTTAAATATAACCGGGTATTAACCACACACACACACACACACACACACACACACACACACCACTATGCTTTGTGTAAGTGCTTAGTAAGACCGAGAAGCAGCGACACAATATACGTAAACCACGCAGACAAGATTATCTCCATGTTCCTTCCTTCCTTCCTTCCAACTCCATTTATACCCCTCCCCACAACACCCGCTTCAAACCCTTCACAACACTAGATGCATTTCCTCTACACAGACAACAATACACTGGTACACTTGCAATCCATCTGTGACGCCTAAAACCTTACATACGCACATTGGTGAAAACAAAAACATGCTTCAAGGCCCGTATTCAGGAGTGGTCGTTCTGTACCGTACTTTTCTTGCTCTGTCCTTTATATACAACCTATCAACGCTTTAACAATCAAGAGTCAGTCTCTCTCTGACCCGTTACCTGGACACACTCAACCCACACCTTCAGGGGCAGCGGTGGGTGACCTCTACTGCAACACCCGCACCCACCTCCTGCCTACCTGTGTATATGTATATATATGTATATATATATATATATATATATATATATATATATATATATATATATATATATATATAATATTGAAGTACGACAGAGAAAAAGGACATGAACCTATTACACTAACGTTAAGTTCTCCCACCCCTACGCTCAGGGTTCATGAGAGAGAGAGAGAGAGAGAGAGAGAGAGAGAGAGAGAGAGAGAGAGAGAGAGAGAGAGAGAGAGAGAGAGAGAGAGAGAGAGAGAGAGAGAGAGAGATCACTATATAAGAATACCTAACAACAACAAAACATAGAACTAACCGCCATTAACACAAGTGACGAGAGAACCCCCCCCCCCTCCTCACTAAACCATAACCTATACCACGGAACAATATACTTGTCTGCATGAATATTTCTCGACACGACTTACACAATAACAGCAACGATGAAATGTAGGAGATATCACAAACTATTACTCCTTATACCAAGTCTTACAACTCGCCCATAAGTCTCGGCTAAGTCAAAAATGGATTCACAGCTTCCATGCAAAACATATCTAAGACTGTGTAGGCGGTTATTGTACTGTAAGGAACATACCAGTGACGACAAACATACGGACATACAGCCAGACGAATATGGGTAACAGCTATATACACCTCTAGTTAAAATGGCGAGGTATAAACATAGTAAATAGTGAAACTTATTGAAGAAGATAGCTAGTAGAGAGAAGAGAACTTATAGGTTGAGAGAGATAGGATAAGGGGAGCAGTACAGTGCTAGTAGAGAGAAGAGAACTTATAGGTTGAGAGAGATAGGGTAAGGGGAGCAGTACAGTGCTAGTAGAGAGAAGAGAACTTATAGGTTGAGAGAGATAGGGTAAGGGGGGCAGTACAGTGCTAGTAGAGAGAAGAGAACTTATAGGTTGAGAGAGATAGGGTAAGGGGGGCAGTACAGTGCTAGTAGAGAGAAGAGAACTTATAGGTTGAGAGAGATAGGGTAAGGGGGACAGTACAGTGCTAGTAGAGAGAAGAGAACTTATAGGTTGAGAGAGATAGGGTAAGGGGGACAGTACAGTGCTAGTAGAGAGAAGAGAACTTATAGGTTGAGTGAGATAGGGTAAGGGGGCAGTACAGTGCTAGTAGAGAGAAGAGAACTTATAGGTTGAGAGAGATAGGGTGGGGGAGTATGTGCTAGTAGAGAGAAGAGAACTTATAGGTTGAGAGAGATAGGGTAAGGTACAGTGCTAGTAGAGAGAAGAGAACTTATAGGTTGAGAGATAGTAAGGGGGTATAGTGCTAGTAGAGAGAAGAGAACTTATAGGTTGAGGAGATAGGTAAGGGGGCAGACAGTGCTAGTAGAGAGAAGAGAACTTAGGTTGAGAGAGATAGGGTGGGGGCACAGTGCTAGTAGAGAGAAGAGAACTTATAGGTTGAGAGAGATAGGGTAAGGGGGGAGGTACAGTGCTAGTAGAGAGAAGAGAACTTATAGGTTGAGAGAGATAGGCAAGGGGCACAGTACAGTAGAGAGAGAACTTAGGTTGAGAGAGATAGGGTAAGGGGGGAGTACAGTGCTAGTAGAGAGAAGAGAACTTATAGGTTGAGAGAGATAGGGTAAGGGGGCAGTACAGCTAGTAGAGAGAAGAGAACTTATAGGTTGAGAGAGATAGGGTAAGGGGCAGCAGTGCTAGAGAGAAGAGAACTTATGTTGAGAGAGATAGTAAGGGGCAGTACAGTGCTAGTAGAGAGAAGAGAACTTATAGGTTGAGAGAGATAGGGTAAGGGTACAGCTAGAGAGAAGAGAACTTATAGGTTGAGGAGATAGGGAGGGGGCAGTACAGTGCTAGTAGAGAGAAGAGAACTTATAGGTTGAGAGAGATAGGGGGAGCAGGGTACAGTGCTAGAGAGAGAGAACTTATAGGTTGAGAGAGATAGGGTAAGGGGCAGCAGTGCTAGTAGAGAGAAGAGAACTTATAGGTTGAGAGAGATAGGTGGGGCGTACAGCTAGTAGAGAGAAGAGAACTTATAGGTTGAGAGAGATAGGGTAAGGGGGGCAGTACAGTGCTAGTAGAGAGAAGAGAACTTATAGGTTGAGAGAGATAGGGTAAGGGGGACCGTACAGTGCTAGTAGAGAGAAGAGAACTTATAGGTTGAGAGAGATAGGGTAAGGGGGGCAGTACAGTGCTAGTAGAGAGAAGAGAACTTATAGGTTGAGAGAGATAGGGTAAGGGGGGCAATACAGTGCTAGTACACCAGAGAACCATCATCACCACTACCACCATAACCAGCACCACCGTCACTACCGCCACCAATATCTTCCTGAAGTGGACATAATCACTACACTCTACTAATGAGCCATAACGTGCATCAAATAATATGAACGCGTATCAAATATTCTTAAAGCAATTCTATTCTAAACACAGTGAGTTATAATTAAAAATGTATAAACGTGAACAATCTCTACCTTTATTCATGTAATAAATCGACTTCAAGGGTTAAATGAACAGCGATCCTCAAAAAATATATAAAATACACCTATAATTTTAAGGGGAGGGGGAGAGGAACCAGGGCAGCGATGGTGTGTAACGACCTGTCAACAACGACACGTCAACTGGCTATCCTCGCTCTAGTAACACAAAAGGGATTGTTTATTGCGAGACGAAATGGCTAGACAAAAACCCACGCAGATATCCACCTCTCACTCGGGAAAAATTAAATTCAGATGAAATTTGCAAGACAAAAACTGTAAAATAAATTGTGATATTCTTACCATCACCGATATTAAAGACAATGTTTACGTGTAGTGTCTCTCTATCACCCAGGAGACAGTGTAAATATGTACACTGCCAGAGCCACACCTCCTCCCACCACCTCGCTAACAGCCACTCACGCTTTCACTAACCAAGACACACTGTCACCTAACTCACCCTCCTAACGCCAACTGGGGAGAGAGACACCTTGCCACCACCTCCACTCCACACACACACACACCATGTCGATCTTCATTCCTCACATGAATTAATTATCTAAGTCAAACATTCTTTCCCTAATCTCCTTCGCTGATAGTGACAGACCTCTTCATCCATTAACTGACTCACCTTACATGTTAACTCTCCGCTCGTCAAGGTAAGGTTCCCAGGTAAGGTTTTCATCACTGTATTTCTGGGATGGTTGACACACCTGTACTCTTGATTAGTTCCTTCTACTATTAATTACCAGGTAACTTTTCCACCTTCGTGACTCTAGCAACGGGGAGGGCCAGACTGATTACATTACCCTCAACCGGCCAATCAGAACAAGACACGTGACGTCACAGGTAGGTGGGATGCTCGCGGCGGCCAACCCTCTCCAACTACCTAACTACCTAGTTAGCCACTCTCAAGCACTCGTTAGGTGATTTATATTAATAAGATTACATTGAGTCTTGTTTATATACGTTAACGTATATTATTAATAAATATTAATAAAGTAACATACAATACTATACAACACCATAACTTACAACACTAAACACCATAACTTACAACACTATACAACACCATAACTTACACCAAGCAACACCATAACTTACAACACTATACAGCACCATAACTTACAACACTACAATACCATAGCTTACAACACTATACAACTTCATAACTTGCAACACTATACAACACCATAACTTACAACACTAGACAACACCATAACTTTGTAATATTACCTCTCAAAACGCTAACATATGTAGAAAGATTATCATTCAAAAATTCCCTCGTTCATAACATTTTTAAATTGAGCAATAATACCAACACCCACTTTTCCCCCCTTCCTACCCCCTACCCCCCTCCTCTTCCCTTCCCCCCTCTCCCTACCCTACCCCCCCCCCTGTTGCTCAGTTATGATGTATTATTACGTCTTCTGCTCCAACATACCGTACAACACCACACACTGCACGGTCCTAAGTTAAAATTACCTGTCGGCAAATTTAATAGTCGTAAACTCTTGTGAGAATTTCTGCCGGATGAGAGAGAGAGAGAGAGAGAGAGAGAGGAACGTATTTTGACTTTATTAACACGAGTAGAGTTGGTAGGAGAGGGAGGGATAAAGGATCTCCTTCTTATATGGTATCTCCCTTGTATAGTGATCATCCTGAATAGTGATCATCCTGTACAGTGACTATCTTCACCCGAGGAGGTCTTAAGAACACAGTAAAACTTCCATTTAACGGACTATATGGGAAAAAGTATTCCGTTATATATGAAACCTCCATCTAACGTGCTTGAGCGTACCTGAGCTTTTGATGTGAACGGTAAATAACAATGTATGAACTTATGACAGTAAAAACATCTCACGGGTAAGATCATAAACAAATAAACCTATTCTTCTTTCTTCCAATGCGATTAAAATTATTACCATCAGTTGCAACCCAAAACAACCAGGGGTAATACAGCTACTGGTTGACACATTACGTTATCAACAATACTAAACCTACAGCTATGAATCACAACCAAGAAGAATAACACTGACACTCAACATGCTACAGTTATTACCTACAACAAACTGGTAACTCAATTTTCTTAACTGCTCGTGCGGGACAAACTAATTGACACAAGCACACTCTATTCAAGCGCCTCTTATTACATCCTCCACAGTCTCAATCTTTTTGTTAAGTGACTTAGGAAAGAGCTGTAATTGTCCTTACTACTTTCCAGATGTCGTATTCAACTGCTAGGAGTAATCATCTACAACAAGGATAAGTGACACTAAGAGTCTCACTTATTATCACAAATTTTACCGAATTTTAAAGAACAAAACCTATTGTTGACTTTTGTTCAATGCGTCCTAGCTGGTAGTAATGTTACACTGTTAATTCTTTTATCTGCTTGAGAATTAAAAGCAAAACCAGCTTAATTACTTTACTCCCCCACACACCCACACAAGATTTGCTCGAAAAGTTTTCACCTGACAGCCTGGGCAATTGTCTGTCAGCTGCACACGTACATTTTTTCAGAGAGAAATTGCTTAACAGTATGACAATACGCGCTCTCTCTCTCTCTCTCTCTCTCTCTCTCTCTCTCTCTCTCTCTCCGGTTAGTGACACCCTCAGCCAGACAACCTCACACCCTTTACTCTATTCTCAGCAACATTGAAGTGGCAAGGTGTTGATGTATACTGATTGACTTCATCTGTTGGGTGTTGTTGGTGCTCACTGTCAGAGTCGGTGGCACCAAAACAATGCAGCCGATCAGCTACAGGTTGACGCCAGCCAGTGAGGGCCTCATACACGTCCTTACTGGAATTATCAGTATCTTAGTCTGTATTTCATCCATTTTTTAGCGACAATGGTGGCGGTGAGGGTGTGGGGGGGGGGGACATCCTGGGGTTACGATGTTAATTTGCAGTTGAGTTAGAGCTTCGAATTACTTCATAAATACACTCTTATTGGTCCCTGTGTTGACTCGATGAAATTAACTCAAATTACAGTCCCACCTGATCAAGATTATATTCTTAATTTGTTATACGGTGCACACACACATACGGAGCGTTGATAACTTTACCTAGATTGATGCAGTACAGTACAGGTAAGACAGTACAGTAATATGACAGGTGCGATACTGTACACATGACGGAAAAGTTTATATGTAAGTTTCGCAAAAAAATACAGCACGCCGATTGAAACAGTTCTACATAACCATTACTGCATCTCTACAGGTGGTAAAGAAATATTTGTTCCCGGGAAAGAATAACTTTAAATAATATAGTGTAGGAGACTTAAACTAACAGTGATAAATAGTAGAAGTGAATACAAAAGTCTAATAATATTCATACATTCTGAAACTACAACAATTATACCTGACTCGTCACCAGTACTGCTGACTCAAGGTAGATGATGATGATCACCTCTTGACTCCTCCAGCCACCTGTTTGGTAACCCCCACCGCACACCTGATGAAAGTAACACACCCCCCTACCACACACACCACAGTCTCTCTCTCTCTCTCTCTCTCTCTCTCTCTCTCTCTCTCTCTCTCTCTCTCTCCTCTCTCTCTCTCTCTCTCTCTCTCTCTCTCTCTCTTCTCTCCGGACCTATGCTGTCAACACCCATACCAATCCCCGAGACCTTTGTTTGAACACCACCGAGCTTTATCTTGGAACACCGACATTACCTGGTATCAAGTTATACTACCTGGTACCTATTTTGGTCCCAGGTACCTTCAACACCTGCACCCATCTGGTCTAATCTCGCTACACCACCCGCTGCTATCTGGCTTCATCAGGCACCATATGGCCTCTACATGTGGTTCAAAATAGCCTCACATCACATGACCGGCCAACACTAGCACCAGCCGAGCAGAATTAATAGCACCTGTTTCCACTAACTACCAGCTATTAGAAAAGCCATGTGAAGCCCTGTAAGGGTTCCACTGATTGGATCCTCACCTCAACCACGCAATGCTCTACCAACTAACCTAACCTAACATAAACAAATCCTATTTGGCCTTGTTATCCTGGACCATCAAAGGGGTGTCCAGTTATATTGGTTGGGTTGGGTTAAGACCTGGAGTCCACACACCTAACTACCTTAGGAGCTACCTGCTTAAAGAGACGCACCATTACTACTCACTAACAGACAGACTTCAATTACTGTGGCTCCAATTCTAATGGTGTGGTTAGGTTAGGTCAAGTAGGATGGGGGGGCATCTGACCTGCAATTCCCACCAATCACCTGTTCTACCCTCCACACCTGAGGGTCCGGCCAGCCTCCACCACCTACACGGATAATCAATATACCACAGTCCAGCACTTATAACCCACCCAGGTTTATTCTGTCCTTAAACCACGGCTACCACATCTTTTATCTCCCATTACTACTACTACACACACACACACACACACTCACACGAACACCTACACACATACGACCAAACACACGTAGATATCCATACATACATACACACGCGCATACACGAACACGTAGACAGACACATGACAAAACACGTAGATATCCATACATACACACGCGCACACACGAACACAGATATACATACATACATACATACATACATACATACATACATACATACATACATACACACGCACTCACACAAACAAACACGAACAAATAAATACAAAAAACAAATACTAAAACAAGTAAATATGAGAATGGAAAACAAAAATACGTCATTGTGCACACTTACCCTCACACAGGAGCCAGAAACATACAATTAAATACCTCAACAAACACACTAAAGCTGTGACCAACGGGCTTCCCACAGTGGCGACATTTGAAGTTTGTTAATATCACTGCTCGAGTCTCCAGTGATGGTTTAAACTTGTGCAGAAAATAGTCAACAATTCTCTGTCAGCATCGGAGTGGTAGGACATTAAGTGAACGTGAATCCAAAACTCCCACGAGTGTAAAGTTATGTTCATCTGCCCACCGAGAAGACGAGCCGACCTTGCTAAACACCTGTTGACCCTATGTAACGCCCGGTCTGTATTTTCAAGTCTCTAGCTGCTGTACTTTTCAATAAACCACACACACACACACACACCCTCTTTCATTTACTCTCCCTGACAAGCCAAGCGAAGACCAGTCCCTTTCCCTGACAGTTGAAATTATTCTTGATATCATTCAGGCATTTAATATAACTGTCAACAGAGAGTAATGGCGACCACACTAAGTAATCTGTCGCTGCTACACTAATTCTTTACAGTTGGGGAAATGGTGGCAGTCGAGCGCAGTGCCTGGGCCAGTCTGCCTTCTTGTGTACCGAAGACTTAGTATGCAGTGTACTATATCCGCACTGCCCCTAACAGACCATCAGGCCTATGAGACTCATCTTTATCTTATATACCAGTGAGTGACATTCTCCACCAGTGAGTGACCTCCACCAATGAGTGACCTTCTCTGCCAGTGGCTGAGTGAATCAGTCAGTCAGTCAGCTGGTAATATACAGAGCTGACGGCGGAGCGAAAACCAAAATATATATAATAATTTAAAAACCGCCATCCAATGTTAGGTAAAGTGGATGGTCATAATGTGAATGGACCAATTAAAACCTCAGTATTTATTGTGTCATCATTAAGCAACATCTTTCTCAATAACAATTAACTGATAAACTCAAACAATGACTTACAGAAATAGACAAAAATGTGTAACGTAATATATCTCCGTAAAGAAACATATTTCCGGGACATTTTATTGAAATATGTTCTTTTTAGCTCAACTATCTGTTGTTCACTGACCGGCGCCCACATGATTATTGAGATTATTAAATAAAACCCAACATGGACGTTCCCAATATTATGAGTTACCATCTCCCACCGCCCCGTCCCGCCCCGTCCCCGACTGCCCCGCCCCCGCCCCGTCCCGTCCCCGACTGCCCCGTCCCGCCCCAACCCTCTACCTCACACAAACATAAGCTTCGGTACCTTACAATTTACGCATTGAATCGACTTTCTGGCCTCAGAATCTTGTTTTTTTTTAGAGTGTAGTTGGAACTCTATAACACGTCTACAACAACACAACTTACAACACAACACCAACAACACAACTTACAACACAGCATCAACAACACAACTTACAACACGTCTACAACACAACATCAACAACATAACTTACAACACAACATCAACAACACAACTTACAACACAACATCAACAACACAACTTACAACATCAACAACACACCTTACAACACGTCTACAACACAACTTACAACACATCAACAACATAACTTACAACACAACTTTTCACCCAGTAACGATCTCTTTCCTCATTTAGTCCAACACATTTCACATTTTCATTCAATTTTCACCAATGCATTTTAACCTAACCAGACGATATGTTTTACCTAAGTTTAACCTCACAAGTTTCTCTCTCTCTCATATTTAATAAATCATCCACCAACTTTTTAACACCGATTTCAGGGTTAAAAAAAAAGTATCGCGTTTTATTTTATTATTATTTTTTTTAGTTTTCACGATATATTGTATTTGTAATTGCCAACGTTATTTTTTGTAACATTATTTTTTTTAATTCGACATATACATTGGTCACTGTCCTCTCATCCACAGCTCAACATCTGCCAAAACACATACATACATACATACATACATACATACATACATACATACATACACACATACATACACTCTTTTCTCTCCTTATTGACACACACCGCTGCTTCTTGGAGGGCCATTCCCCCCACCTACCCATCTCTTCCCCTCTCCCCCCTACCCACCTCTTCATTATACACCATATTTTTTTTACCAATCTTTCATTTCCTATTCATTCAATATATCTATACACCACCAGACCGCGACCCGCTCTCTGTACAACGTTATATATTTTTTCACATATCCTATTTCTGTGTTGTTATCTGCCTCCTATTCACTCCACATGTCGTCCTCAAGCACCCCATTACTGCCGCTTCCAATTTGTTCCATCCTCTTGCATCCAGTCGATCAAACACATTCATAGAAAACTGTCGGCTCAATGATCACCGCCCCTCCCGCAGTAGATGTAGTCCTCCACACGTGTAACATCTGTGGACGGCGATTTCAATTTTTTTTTTAATTTTAATAGCTTGTGTGTTTTTCGCCATCACGTATTTACTTATGTAGGTGTCTGCCCTCTTCAAGTTGATTTACGAGTTCGTGTTTATGTTTTCTGTGTTACTCCTAAATTTAGTTCATTTGAATGTTTATATATTTTGCAAATGTAGTTTTTCACCATATACCGGGGAGCTATATATACTTGTTTTTAGATATTATAATTAATGGTGATGCTAATTCAGTATTCATTATGACCCTCCGATAATGATGGAGAACAACTTATTTTATTTCTTTCTTTATCGCAAACATTAATCACTCCTTCAATTCTCGACCAACAACTGTCAGACTTAGTAAGCTTCCATTTGACGTTAACTCCTTTTATAACAGTAACTGGACAACATAAAGGCACTCTTAAACTTTTCCCCCAGTTGCCGCTAAAGACAATTTGAAACACTCGATTTTTCTCTACATTTTCCTGACGTCAAAAGTTGTAATTAGGCTCAATTTTCTTTATTCATTCTGAGTGCTGACCTTCCTTGCTGACGTGTTAAAATGTCACTTCAAAAAGTTGTAATATATTTCTAGACCAGTGGACTCGGCTGCGTTCACTAGGTTGCAGCTTTCCTTTCAATTACACATTCCAGTTGTTTTTCCCAGGACAACTAAATATTTTTCATGGTCTCAAAATTGCAGACATGGAAGAAAGTTTTACTAAATGGAATTAAAAGAACGTCCTAGTTTTCAAATCATCCCCAAGAGAAAGTTGACTACTCCACCCAAAAAAAAAAAATAATAATAAAAATAATAACAAACAAATTCAGGTTTTTTCCACAACTTTTTTTAGTGGCTTTACACATTTCAAGGTTTATTTCAGGTTTATTCCCGACTGGCAACAACAAACCTCATATTCCTGACCTTTTTCCCCTTTTTTTTCAGTTATCCCGACGATCTGAAAACTCTGAAAACATTAGTAGGAATTGTGTGACCTCTTTACCTCGCCGCTACCCCACTATGAGGAACAGTACTCCGGCTCACCTCACTAGAGCCACACCATTAGTCTGGCTCCCCCTCCTCGCCACACCACCTTCAAGCCGCCTCTTTGTCTGGTACACAATAGATATCCAAATTCACCTGCAAATTACCTCACAATGACATCATCTTTAATAGGCATCCATTTACTTTTTAACACAACAAAAGGCGGTATTGGCGCCAGGGAGAGTATCTAATATGGAGAATACGCCCGCCCACCAAGGAATAACAAAAGCAGACGGTATACTTCCTCAAATTTAGCACTGTCCATTCATCACACTTCTATATCTATTGACTATCCTTCACTGCTACGGTCAATGAGTGTTTTACTATGCAAGGATTATTGTGGGGACTCTTGCTAACCCTTGGCCAACATTTGCGTCTATCCTACACTGCGAACTCGAAGCTTACAACAGGATTCCCAGTGGCTTGATAAATTTAAAACATTTATTCATTCCAGCAAAATCTATATAAGTAGAGAAATATGTTCATGTATACTTGTTGTTGTTGTTGTTGTTGCTGTTGTTGTTTGGAGTTCCTCGTTATATATCTATTTTCAGCCGCCTGTTATTCCTGTAGTCATAGTTATGTTATTATTATTATTATTATTATTATTATTATTATATATTTATTTTTTGTTGAAGTTAGAGAAGCTTTGGACTTGTGTTTTCAAACTTTTTATCGTGGAAATATATTTTAGTTTAGAGTGACGGCGATCTCTCTCTCTCTCTCTCTCTCTCTCTCTCTCTCTCTCTCTCTCTCTCTCTCTCTCTCTCTCTCTCTCTCTCTCTCTCTCTCTCTCCTTACAGGTTTACCCGACACAAATATACCAGTGGACAGTCAACACTCTGCCTTGCCCCCAGTTCTGTTACCACCATTACAAGACTCATACCTATAAGACCTTCCTCAAGCCCGGGTAAACAGTGTCCCCCCCCTCATCACCCCCCATACAGCCATCCTCCTCATCCCGCCCCCCATATAGCCATCCTCCTCCTCCACCCCCTTCACTGGTCATCCTCCTCATCATCCCCTCTTCACCGGTCATCCACCCCTCATCCATCCCCCTTCACTGGTCATCCTCCTCATCCACC